>NC_084575.2:10098066-10398066 GCF_033978685.3 Nerophis lumbriciformis | reverse complement strand
CAACTGTAATTTTTTAATGCTAGACATAGGGAGACCCGAAAATAATACGTTACAGTAGTCGAGACGAGACGTAACGAACGCATGAATAATGATCTCAGCGTCGCTAGTGGATAAAATAGAACGAATTTTAGCGATATTACGGAGATGAAAGAAGGCCGTTTTAGTAACACTCTTAATGTGTGATTCAAACGAGAGAGTTGGGTGGAAGATAATACCCAGATTCTTTACTGATTCGCCTTGTGTAATTGTTTGGTTGTCAAATGTTAAGGTGGTATTATAAAAACAACCCCACACCATAATTCCTCTTCCACCAAATTTGACACTCTGCACAATGCAGTCCGAAATGTACCGCTCTCCTGGCAACCTCCAAACCCAGAATATTTAGGAGCGAGGAAATGTCACGACTGGATTTGTTGCACAGGTGGCATCCGATGACAGTTCCACGCTGGAAATCACTGAGCTCCTGAGAGCGGCCCATTCTTTCACAAATGTTTGTAGAAACAGTCTCCATGCCTAAGTGCTTGATTTTATACACCTGTGGTCAGGCCAAGTGATTAGGACACCCGATTCTGATCATTTGGATGGGTGGCCAAATACTTTTGGCAATATAGTGTATATCTTCAGGTGTAAGGCTAATGTTCTTTACAGTGTTGGTATATTTAGAGCCTGGAAATTTCAATATTTCAAAAGTGGACATTTTTTATGTAATCATGGCCAAAATTTGTCATCAGGTAGACAAGCTGAAATGTTTAAGTGTGACTGTATTTTGGATACACCATCAAAAAATAATTGACATTTGAATAATTTGTGCAAAATTGTCAAAAACAATTAAAACATATTTTTTGACAACATTTTTATAATATATGAATATGTATTTATTTATATATTATATTTTAGACAGAACATATTTATATTTCATATGACTATTTATTTTTTATGTATTATATTTTAGACAACACATGGAAAAAAATATAATAAAAATAGAATATAGCTATTGTCAATGCACATGGGAATATACCTTTTAAGGCAGCACAACAGTCATGTACACCTAATTTTCTCAATGATTATCTTGTAAAACAGTTTGAGGTCAAGCAGAGTAGACAATTATTAAATAAACAAAACAAAAAAATGCATCAGCAAACAATAAGATGGCACCATTTCAATTATTACAAAATATCATCTATTTAGTTCTGACAGTTTTGTAGCCTTTTAATTTTTCAAAACTTATTTCCAAGTGTGTTGCTCCAGAGACACTCTGCCAATTGCTAAACAAACAAAATGGTGGAATTAGAAGTGAGTGTGCAACAAGCAATACATTGTCCATCCATCCATCCATCCATCCATCCATCTTCTTCCGCTTATCCGAGGTCGGGTCGCGGGGGCAGCAGCTTAAGCAGGGAAGCCCAGACTTCCCTCTCCCCAGCCACTTCGTCCAGCTCCTCCCGGGGGATCCCGAGGCATTCCCAGGCCAGCCGGGAGAGATAGTCTTCCCAGCGTGTCCTGGGTCTTCCCCGTGGCCTCCTACCGGTCGGACGTGCCCGAAAGACCTTCCTAGGGAGGCATTCGGGTGGCATCCTGACCAGATGCCCGAACCACCTCATCTGGCTCCTCTCGATGTGGAGGAGCAGCGGCTTTACTTTGAGCTCCTCCCGGATGACAGAGCTTCTCACCCTATCTCTAAGGGAGAGCCCCGCCACCCGGCGGAGGAAACTCATTTCGGCCGCCTGTACCCGTGATCTTGTCCTTTCGGTCATAACCCAAAGCTCATGACCATAGGTGAGGATAGGAACGTAGATCGACCGGTAAATTGAGAGCTTTGCCTTCCGGCTCAGCTCTTTCTTCACCACAACGGATCGATACAGCGTCCGCATTACTGAAGATGCCGCACCGATCCGCCTGTCGATCTCACGATCCACTCTTCCCCCACTCGTGAACAAGACTCCGAGGTACTTGAACTCCTCCACTTGGGGCAAGATCTCCTCCCCAACCCGGAGATGGCACTCCACCCTTTTCTGGGAGAGAACCATGGACTCGGACTTGGAGGTGCTGATTCTCATTCCAGTCGCTTCACACTCGGCTGCGAACCGATCCAGTGAGAGCTGAAGATCTTGGCCGGAGGAAGCCATCAGGACCACATCATCTGCAAATAGCAGAGACCTAATCCTGCAGCCACCAAACCAGATCCCCTCAACGCCCTGACTGCGCCTAGAAATTCTGTCCATAAAGGTTATGAACAGAATCGGTGACAAAGGGCAGCCTTGGCGGAGTCCAACCCTCACTGGAAACGTGTCCGACTTACTGCTGGCAATGCGGACCAAGCTCTGACACTGATTATACAGGGAGCGAACTGCGACAATAAGACAGTCCGTTACCCCATACTCTCTGAGCACTCCCCACAGGACTTCCCGGGGTACACGGTCGAATGCCTTCTCCAAGTCCACAAAGCACATGTAGACTGGTTGGGCAAACTCCCATGCACCCTCAAGGACCCTGCCGAGAGTATAGAGCTGGTCCACAGTTCCACGACCAGGATGAAAACCACACTGTTCCTCCTGAATCCGAGGTTCGTCTATCCGGCGTAGCCTCCTCTCCAGTACACCTGAATAGACCTTACCGGGAAGGCTGAGGAGTGTGATCCCACGATAGTTGGAACAGACCCTCCGGTTCTCCTTCTTAAAGAGAGGAACCACCACCCCGGTCTGCCAATCCAGAGGTACCTCCCCCGATGTCCACGCGATGTTGCAGAGTCTTGTCAACCAAGACATCCCCACAACATCCAGAGCCTTAAGGAACTCTGGGCGGATCTCATCAACCCCCGGGGCCTTGCCACCGAGGAACTTTTTAACTATCTCGGCAACCTCAGCCCCAGAAATAGGAGAGCCCACCACAGATTCCCCAGGCCCTGCTTCCTCATAGGAAGACGTGCTGGTAGGATTGAGGAGGTCTTCGAAGTATTCCCTCCACCGATCCACAACATCCGCAGTCGAGGTCAGCACCATCCCCACCATACACGGTGTTGACACTGCACTGCTTCCCCTTCCTGAGGCGACGGATGGTGGTCCAGAATTGCTTCGAAGCCGTCCGGAAGTCTTTTTCCATGGCCTCCCCGAACTCCTCCCATGTCCGAGTTTTTGCCTCCGCAACCGCTGAAGCCGCACACCGCTTGGCCTGTCGGTACCTGTCTGCTGCCTCAGGAGTCCCATGAGCCAAAAGAACCCGATAGGACTCCTTCTTCAGCCTGACGGCATCCCTCACCGCCGGCGTCCACCAACGGGTTCTAGGATTACCGCCACGACAGGCACCAACTACCTTGCGGCCACAGCTCCAATCGGCCGCCTCGACAACAGAGGTACGGAATATTGTCCACTCGGACTCAATGTCCAGCACCTCCCTCGTGACATGTTCAAAGTTCTTCCGGAGGTGGGAATTGAAACTCTCTCTGACAGGAGACTCTGCCAGGCATTCCCAGCAAACCCTCACAATGCATTTGGGCCTGCCAGGTCTGTCCGGCATCCTCCCCCACCATCGCAGCCAACTCACCACCAGGTGGTGATCGGTAGAAAGCTCCGCCCCTCTCTTCACCCGAGTGTCCAAAACATGAGACCGCAAATCCGATGACACAACTACAAAGTCGATCATGGAACTGCGGCCTAGGGTGTCCTGGTGCCAAGTGCACATATGGACACCCTTATGTTTGAACATGGTGTTTGTTATCGACAATCTGTGACAAGCACAAAAGTCCAATAACAGAACACCACTCGGGTTCAGATCCGGGCGGCCATTCTTCCCAATCACACCTCTCCAGGTTTCACTGTCGCTGCCAACATGAGCGTTGAAGTCCCCCAGTAGAACGAGGGAATCACCCGGGGGAGCACTCTCCAGTACTCCCTCGAGTGAATCCAAAAAGGGTGGGTACTCTGAGCTGCCGTTTGGCGCGTAAACGCAAACAACAGTCAGGACCCGACCCCCCACCCGAAGGCGGAGGGAAGCTACCCTCTCGTCCACCGGGTTGAACTCCAACGTGCAGGCTTTGAGCCGAGGGGCAACAAGAATTGCCACCCCAGCCCGTTGCCTCTCACTGCCGGCAACGCCAGAGTGGAAGAGAGTCCAGCCCTTCTCAAGAGAACTGGTTCCAGAGCCCTTGCTGTGCGTCGAAGTGAGTCCGACTATATCTAGCCGGAACTTCTCCACCTCGCGCACTAGCTCAGGCTCCTTCCCCCCCCAGCGAAGTGACGTTCCACGTCCCAAGAGCCAGCTTTTGTAGCCGAGGATCGGACCGCCAAGTGCTCTGCCCTCGGCTGCCGCCCAGCTCACACTGCACCCGACCTCTATGACCCCTGCTATGGGTGGTGAGCCCATTGGAGGGGGGACCCACGTTGCCTCTTCGGGCTGTGCCCGGCCGGGCCCCATGGGGACAGGCCCGCCCACCAGGCGCTGGCCATCGTGCCCCACCCCCGGGCCTGGCTCCAGAGGGGGGCCCCGGTGACCCGCGTCCGGGCGAGGGAAATCTGGGTCCTTTGTTTGTGTTCTTCATCGAGGTCTTCGAGCTGCTCTTTGTCTGATCCCTCACAATACATTGTAAGATAGCAAAATGCAGAAAAACATATTCATACTCATATACTGTACAGTTATCCTTCTAAGTAACAGTAACAGACGTTGGAATAAATCTGAAATTAAAACATTGACAGAGCTCTAAGTTTTGAACACACAAATAAACAAGTGGCTGTGTCACGACTTGTGCCTTATTTTGAATTTCCTGGTGATTTTCTGGGTGTAGTTTTAGTTTCGGCCTTGCGCTCTTATGTTGTGGTTTTTCACTTCCTGTTTTCCCCTTTCCTGCAGCCTTTGAGCTCTTTTCCCCTCACCTGTTTTCTGTTTGTAATTAGCACTATATAAGTTGAGATTGTGGCACCATTTGTTTGTCGGGACATTAATCGCTGGTCACTGTTGACAATTATTAAGTTGAGATTGTGGCACCATTTAACATTAATTTATTATTATTATTATTATTATTATTATTATTATTATTATTATTATTATTATTATTATTATCATTTTATTAATTTATTAATTAATTTAACCATTTAACATTAATCGCTGGTCACTGTTGACAATTATTAAGTTGAGATTGTGGCACCATTTGTTTGTCGGGACATTAATCGCTGGTCACTGTTGACAATTATTTCCATGCTGAGCTCAAGTACGCCCGTACTTTGTGGACGCCGTCTGCTCCACATTCCTTGTAGGTGTTTTTGCTGTGTTCCAGCATTTTGTTTGAGTTCCTTTATAGTCTGTCCAGTCAGAGCACCTCCCTGTTGCTCTCGCTTTTTGTTTGTTTAATCGTTAAATATCCCTTTTTTACGGCACTCCGCCTCCTCGTTCTTCTGTATTTAAAATCACTACAACCTTCGTCGTCTCACACGACGCAACCCTTAACAGAATGTCCCGACCATGTCAATTTGCAGACGATTACGCCGACGAGGGCTATGAGAGGATTTTTTTGAGCTAAAATGAAGTATGGTTGGCTTTTCCTTCATTTTCTGAGCATTTTGTCACGTGCAATTTTACTTCACATTGCTTTTCTTTGTTGCACTGCCACCAGAAAAGTCTGCCTCCTGCTTGGAAGGCATCGTGAAGGTTGAAGTACAAAAGTTAGCAAAAAGGAACAACTGTGACGACGTTCTTCTTCGGTGCAGCGAAGCGTGACTTTGTATTCGTCAAGAAAACAATTTGTCACCTGATTGAATACAAAACCACACTTAAAAATATTTTTGAAGACAACCTCTTCTTTATTAGCTAAATACAGATTGTATCATGGCTGCTGAACGGTCAGTTTGTGTGAGTGACAGGAAGAAAAGCTCTGAGAAGGAGTTTCATAAAAGAATATACTGTAAGTTTATTAATTTATTTGGCTCAATACATTATTCAAAAGACAGGACTTTGGGTTGTGTGTATTAGTGTTGTCCCGATACCAATATTTTGGTACCGGTACCAACATTATTTTGATACTTCTCAGTACTTTTCGGTACTTTTCTAAATAAAGGGTACCACAAAAAATTTCATTATTGGCTTTATTTTAACAAAAAATATTACGGTACATTTAACATATGTTTCTTATTGCAAGTTGGTCCTTAAATAAAATAGTAAACATACAAGACAACTTGTCTTTTTATTAGTAAGTAAACAAACAAAGGCTCCTAATTTAGCTGCTGACATATGCAGTAACATATTGTGTCATTTTTCATTCTATTATTTTGTCAACAATACTAAGGACAAGTGGTAGAAAATAAATTATTAATCAACTTATTCATTTACTGTTTATTTGCATACTTTGTCTTTTAACATGTTCTATCTAAACTTCTGTTAAAATTTAATAATCACTTATTCTTCTGTTGTTTGATACTTGATAGTTTTGGATGATACCACAAATTTGAGAATCAATACGATACCAAGTCGTTACAGGATCATACATTGGTCATATTCAAAGTCCTCATGTGTCCAGGGACATATTTCTCGAGTTTATAAACATAACATAAATCTAAAAAAAACGAAAGAAGATATATAGACGTAATCATAGTAGTATCGACTAGATACGCTACTGTACTTGGTATCATTACAGTGGATGTTAGGTGTGGTTGCACCAATGGCGTTTGTTTACATTTTGACACCGGTGAGCTACGGTGTGTAGTGAAGCATGTTTAGCTATTCCTCGTCCTGCAGGGATGATACTTGTAAGAAACGTACTTTATTTGTTGCCATGGAGGCGAGGATTAGTGATTTTGGCTGGACTTTAGCCGCTAGCTTGCTAGCCATGTCTTAAAGCACCTCTTCCTGAGGGTGTTTCAGTGTTATAGCTTCACCTTTAGTGTTAGTTTTTAAGCCAAAATGCATCCGTTCTCCCTTTTCTGTCTACACACTGTGTCTGCTTGTAAGTACTCCGTGATTGTGCGCTGCCGAACATGCTCCTCTGCTCATAAACCAGCAATAACACGACGTGACGACAATAGAGGCTCGGGGGGCAGTGGGTGGTGGCAGACCGGTACTTTTTAGAGGCGGTATAGTACCGAATATGATTCATTAGTATCGCGGTACTACCTTAGTGTGTATGAGTGTGTGTGTGTGTGTGTATAAATAAAGTGTCATGTCTGTGTAATCATGTTTTTGTTTTAAGTCATGTTTTTGTTTAGTTTCTGTCTTTTCACTCCCTTGTCTGGACACCATAGCAACCATTAGTTTTCACCTGTCACGTCACGCACCTGTTTCACGTTTTGAGTCACGCACCTGCTTTCACTAATCATGTCCATAGTATTTAAGTTCAGTGTTTTTCAGTTTGTCTTTCTGACGACCTCACAACACATTTATGCTCTGTTCATGCCTCTAACTCCTTTTCATGTCCATCGTTCACGCTGCTCCTTTTTTGTCCATGCCAAGTAAGTTTTTGTTCCATGTTTATAATCTTTTTGTTTTTTCATAGTTTATTATCCGCCACTGTGCGCGCTTTCATTTATCCCTTTTTTTTTTATATATTAAATTGATATATTAAAACCCGCCATGTACCTTAATTCCCGTCTCGCCCGTGCCAACTTTCCGTTGCATCCTGGAAAAGCAAACTCCCAAGATCAAGTCGTGACATAAAGTACATGAATTGAATGGACAAAGTGCCATTACCAACTACTCGCCTGGCATGACTATTACACCATTTTAAAGGAGCACAACATCTGCTCATCACGAGTTGAATTAGGAGTTCTCATAGTCATTCTTATTGACATCCCACTGGGTTGTGAGTTTTTCCTTGCCCTGATGTGGGATCTGAACTGAGGATGTCGTCGTGGCTTGTGCAGCCCTTTGAGACACTTGTGATTTAGGGCTATACAAATAAACATTGATTGATTGATTGATTGATTGATTGAAATAGTCCAATAGTTCCCAAACCTTTTTCACCAAGTACCAGCTCAGAAAACACTTGACACTTCAAGTACCACAATAATGACCAACATTAAAATACAGTAGCGTAGTAGGCCTAAGTATTCCTTAAAAACAAGGTAGAGGTTTTATTTAACAAGCATTTTTAATAGTTTTAGCCACTGTAACATTGCGCACAGTTTGAACAGTAACACTGTGTTTAAATATAGTAAAAATAAAACATTGTACCTAAATAATGAATACAATTAAATGCACATACAATATGTAATTAAGTCATTTTATCAAAGTATCAAAGTTTTAGAATCACTGTTGTAGTCCATCAAGGAACTGTGGTCAAATTTCCACCGCAGTAAACGTATTCTCGCTGTTCTATTTTGTGCACGTGTGCAAAGTTGAACTGCACGACTTTACTGACCTGTGGCCCGGCGTGCTCGGAATAGCATTACAATGTCATTAGGCGCCACGCATAGCATCATGCTAATCACCGCCATCTTGGGGAGGTTGCCTGTGACATGTTTGTGCTATCTGATGATTGTTCAATTTATTCCCGCCGCTCTTCCGCCGCACCTGAATGCACCGTGACTGAGCGGCCAATCTGTCAGCCTGCTAAGCGGATTGCTCATGCAGCCCGGTGGAAAACAGAGAAGAACAAACATTGGTCACAAGTTGCTGTTTATTTCCCGTTGCAGTTTACGTGATGATTTGGGGAATAAGCGATTTGTCATAGAAAATCCTGCTGATCCAGTCTGGCTTATTCACTTTAGGGTCATGTCGCAGCGATAAAACCTCTCCCATATCTCGCTCTGAATGCCTTTTTTTTATTTCTTTATTTTTTTATTCAATACACCTGCACTTCTCCTGCCATGCAAATGTATGCACGCACCGCCGGCGAATGCTTACCAATTAGCAATTGGAAAGAAACGAAAATGGATTAGATGTTTATCTTGTGTGCCTCATCATGGATGTTATTGTTTTCATACAATGAATTCTCTTTTTAACACATGCTGCTCAATTGGCAAAATATTTCACTTGTGTTGATTAAACACAGATCTAATCAACACATTTCTATATTTCCATCTGATGAACCCGCCAACTGCAGTCGGGATGTTCCCGCTGTAAAAGTCTTATTAACTGAATCTACTGCGATGCTAACCCGCACAGGAAGGACAGCGCTTCGTTTTTCTGGCAGCAGCTTGCAGTTTATTTGTCATTTTGATGAGTGCAAACGGCCATTGATCTTCTATAAATGTGTCCACAAAACAAGACGGCAGTAACTCTTGGCTTTTCTCTGCAGAGGAAGATATTAAATAATGCTCACGGCGCCGTGAAAGAGGGACGTCTCGGCTTGTGTCGATGTAAGGAAATATCTTGTATTCCTGCAATAATAAAGAATATAGTAGAACCTCGATTCACGAACGCCTCTATATGCCACCTTTTCAAGCCTTTAGTGCAGTGGTTCTTAAAGGGGAACATTATCAGCAGACCTATGTAAGCGTCAATATATACCTTGATGTTGCAGAAAAAAGACCATATTTTTTTTTAAACGATTTCCGAACTCTAAATGGGTGAATTTTGGCGAATTAAACGCCTTTCTAATATTCGCTCTCGGAGCCATGACGTCACAACGTGGCGTCACATCGGGAAGCAATCCGCCATTTTCTCAAACACCAAGTCAAATTAGCTCTGTTATTTTCCGTTTTTTCGACTGTTTTCCGTACCTTGGAGACATCATGCCTCGTCGGTGTGTTGTCGGAGGGTGTAACAACACGAACAGGGACGGATTCAAGTTGCACCAGTGGCCCAAAGATGCCAAAGTGGCAAGAATTTGGACGTTTGTTCCGCACACTTTACCGACGAAAGCTATGCTACGACAGAGATGGCAAGAATGTGTGGATATCCTGCGACACTGAAAGCAGATGCATTTCCAACTGGACTGGACAGATAAGCTTTCAGGAAAAGAGAGCGGATGAGGGTATGTCTACAGAATATATTAATTGATGAAAACTGGGCTGTCTGCACTCTCAAAGTGCATGTTGTTGCCAAATGTATTTCATATGCTGTAAACCTAGTTCATAGTTGTTAGTTTCCTTTAATGCCAAACAAACACATACCAATCGTTGGTTAGAAGGCGATCGCCGAATTCGTCCTCGCTTTCTCCCGTGTCGCTGGCTGTCGTGTCGTTTTCGTCGTTTTCGCTTGCATACGGTTCAAACCGATCTGGCTCAATAGCTTCAGTTTCTTCTTCAATTTTGTTTTCGCTACCTGCCTCCACACTACAACCATCCGTTTCAAAACATGCGTAATCTGTTGAATCGCTTAAACCGCTCAAATCCGAGTCTGAATCCGAGCTAATGTCGCTATACCTTGCTGTTCTATGCGCCATGTTTGTTTGTATTGGCATCACTGTGTGACGTCACAGGAAAATGGACGGGTGTATATAACGATGGTTAAAATCAGGCACTTTGAAGCTTTTTTTAGGGATATTGCGTGATGGGTAAAATTTTGAAAAAAACTTCGAAAAATAAAATAAGCCACTGGGAACTGATTTTTAATGGTTTTAACCCTTCTGAAATTGTGATAATGTTCCCCTTTAACCTTGTTGGAGGTACCGAACCCCACCAGTTTCATATGCGCATTCACCGAACCCGAACCGTAATCATAAAATGATATTATTATATTAAAGAAATACTAATAAAGATATATTTTACAAACGGAAAGTTACAGGAATGTACACATGATCCCATGTTTACATCTCATTGTGCAACATGTGAATGTTTTAGTGAACTAAATGCGATATCTGAAAGAGATACACATTATTTCCAAAGCATGACCCCGACCCAGACATATAATACTAGTACACAGCTCATGAAAAACAATATGTTATTGTCATTGTAAGTGGGCCAAAACACTTATATTAGAAAATAATGTCATGGAAATGACTGTTGTCATTTGATTATAATAATAAAACATTTAATTTGTTATTTAGTCAGGTTTGGGACAGGTGTGCTGCTGGTGTGGCCACAGTGCATGTGCACGTCGAACGTCTCTCACATGTGCTCCACTGAATGCTCGAAGAGTTTTTGCATTTGCTCACACATATAGAAAATTAGAGGGAACATTGTTTGGGGGTATGCATAATACGCCGACAGGGAGAAGTTTTTATTTACACGATGAGTCGGGTGTGTCTTGACCTCCGCGGCGGAGGCTCTGCCGAACCCGAGGCCGACTCACCGAACCCCTAGGGTTCGATCGAATCCAGGTTAAGAACCACTGCTTTAGTGTGTCTGCGAACCATGTCTCGGCTTTAGAACGCATCATTCATTCATTCATGTATTCATTCATTCATTCATTTTGCATCGTTGCCTCCGACTATGTCTTGTTTGTGTTTAGGTTTGGTTTTAAAGGCTCCGGCTTCCTTTGTTTACATTTTCGTTGCAAGGCGCCTTTGACACACCTGTCTGTAGTAGAGTTGTCCCGATACCAATATTTTGGTACCGGTACCAAAATGATTTCGATACTTTTCGGTACTTTTCTAAATAAAGGGGGAAAATTGCATTATTGGCTTTATTTTAACAAAAAATATTACGGTACATTAAACATATGTTTCTTATTGCAAGTTTGTCCTTAAATAAAATAGTGAACATACAGGACTGTCTCAGAAAATTAAAATAATGTGATAAAGTCCTTTATTTTCTGTAATGCAACTAAAAACATGAAAATGTCATACATTCTGGATTCATTACACATCAACTGAAATATTGCAAGCCTTTTATTATTTTAATATTGCTGATTATGGCATACAGCTTAAGAAAACTCAAAAATTCCATTTAAAAAAATTAGAATATTTTCTCAGACCAAGTAAAAAATAAAGATTTGTAACAGCAAAACAAAATCAAACATTTGAAAATGTCAATTATTGTACTCAGTACTTGGTTGGGAATCCTTTTGCACGGATTACTGCATCAATGTGGCGTGACATGGAGGCAATCAGCCTGTGGCATTGCTGAGGTGTTATGGATGGCCAGGATGCTTCAATAGCGGCCTTTAGCTCATTTGCATTATTGGGTCTGGTGTCTTTCAGCTTCTTCTTCACAATACCCCACAAATTCTCTATGGGGTTCAGGTCAGGGGAGTTGGCAGGCCAATCAAGGACAGTAATGCCACGTTCAGTACACCAGTTACTGGTGGTTTTGGCACTGCTGGATCATGCTGGAAAATGAAATCATCATCTCCATAGAGCTTTTCAACAGATGGAAGCATGTAGTGCTCTAAAATCTCTTGGTACACAGCTGCATTGACTCTGGACTTGATGAAACACAGTGGACCAACACCAGCAGCTGACATGGCTCCCCAAACCATTGCTGACTGTGGGAACTTCACACTGGATTTCAAGCAACTTGGATTTTGCTCCTCTCCAGCCTTCCTCCAGACTCTAGCACCTTGACTTCCAAATGAAATACAAAACTTGCTTTCGTCTGAAAACAGGACTCTGGACCACTCTACAACTGTCTAGTACTTCTTTTCCATAGCCCAAGTCAGACGCTTCTTTCATTGTCTTGAGTTCAGGAGTGGCTTGACCATGGGAATACGGCTACATGCTTCCATCTGTTGAAAAGCTCTATGGAGATGATGATTTCATTTTCCAGCATGATCCAGCAGTGCCAAAACCACCAATAACTGGTGTACTGACCATGGCATTACTGTCCTCGATTGGCCTGCTAACTCCCCTGACCTGAACCTCATAGAGAATTTGTGGGGTATTGTGAAGAAGAAGCTGAAAGACACCAGACCCAATAATGCAAATGAGTTAAAGGCCGCTATTGAAGCATCCTGGGCATCCATAACACCTCAGCAATGCCACAGGCTGATTGCCTCCATGCCACGCCGCATTGGTGCAGTAATCCATGCAAAAGGATTCCCAACCAAGTACTGAGTGCATTAATTGACATTTTCAAATGTTTGATTTTGTTTTGCTGTTATAAATCTTTATTTTTTTACTTGGTCTGAGGAAATATTAAAATTTTTTGAGATGGGATTTTTGAGTTTTCTTAGGCTGTATGCCATATTCAGCAATATTAAAATAATAAAAGGCTTGCAATATTTCAGATGATGTGTAATGAATCCAGAATGTATGACATTTTCATGTTTTTAGTTGCATTACAGAAAATAAAGGACTTTATCACAATATTCTAATTCTCTGAGACAGTCCTGTACAAGACAACTTGTCTTTTAATAGTAAGTAAGCAAACAAAGGCTCCTAATTTAGCTGCTGACGTATGCAGTAACAGAGTTTTCCCTTGCCCTTATGTGGGCTCTGAACCGAGGATGTCGTTGTGGCTTGTGCAGCCCTTTGAGACACTTGTGATTCAGGGCTATATAAATAAACATTGATTGATTGATTGATTGATTGATTGATTGATTGATTGATATTGTGTCATTTATCTTTCTATTATTTTGTCAAAATTATTAAGGACAAGTGGTAGAAAATGAATTGTTAATCTACTTGTTCATTTACTGTTAATATCTGCTTACTTCTTCTTTTAATATGTTCTATATACACTTCTGTTAAAATGTAATAATCACTTATTCTTCTGTTGTTTGGATACTTTACATTAGTTTTGGATGATACCACAATTTTGGGTATCAATCCGAAACCAAGTAGTTACAGGATCATACATTCGTCATATTCAAAGTCCTCATGTGTCCAGGGACATATTTCCTGAGTTTATAAACAAAATATAAATAAAAATAAAAAAACGAAAGAAGATGTTGTGATGCCAAAAAATATGGACGTAATCATAGTAGTATCGACTAGATATGCTACTGTACTTGGTATCATTACAGTGGATGTTAGGTGTAGATCCACCAATGGCGTTTGTTTACATTTTGGCGGACCGGTACTTTTCAGAGGTAGTACAGTATCGAATATGATTCATTAGTATCGCGGTACTATACTAATACCGGTATACCGTACAACCCTAGTCTGTAGTTATGATTAGTTTTTCCCACGCGTCACCTTGTTGATCATTCCCCGTTAAATACTCATGTCCAACTCATTCATGATTTTTGTTCGCAACATGCGACCGTTGCGTTTGCCACGCAAAAGGACTTGCTTGATGTTCGCCACTGGCGACCATAACTTTACTTACAGTTTTGCTAGCTTCATATGGAGTCACAACACTGCCAGTAATATTTGGTATCCCCCAATTTTTTTTTGACATTGTAGAAAATGTTGTATTGGCACCAAAACAAGATTTTGCAACAAACAAACATAAAAAAATACAATATTTTAAGTGGGTGTTTTCGAAGCCAATATTCATATTTTTGTACATTTTTGTTTTTGTATTATTCAAACGTTTTATTCAGATTCAGAAGTACTTTGTTACTAAAACGCCTTCTTTCATCTCCGTAATATCGCAAAAATTCGTTCCATTTTGTCTACCAGCGACGCTGAGGTCATTAGTCATGCGTTCGTTACGTCTCGTCTCGACTACTGTAACGTATTATTTTCGGGTCTCCCTATGTCTAGCATTAAAAGATTACAGTTGGTACAAAATGCGGCTGCTAGACTTTTGACAAGAACAAGAAAGTTTGATCATATTACGCCTATACTGGCTCACCTGCACTGGCTTCCTGTGCACTTAAGATGTGACTTTAAGGTTATATTACTTACGTATAAAATACTACACGGTCTAGTTCCATCCTATCTTGCTGATTGTATTGTACCTTATTTCCTAGCCAGAAATCTGCGTTAAAAGAACTTCGGCTTATTAGTGATTCCCAGAGCCCAAAAGAAGTCTGCGGGCTATAGAGCGTTTTCTATTCAAGCTCCAGTACTCTGGAATAGAAGCATTTATGTCCCTTCTTAAAACTCATTTGTATACTCTAGACCAGTGGTTCTTAACTTGGGTTCGATCGAACCCTAGGGGTTCGGTGAGTCGGCCTCAGGGGTTCACGGAGGTAAAGACACATCCGACTTATCGTGTAAATACAAAATTTCTCCCTATCGGCGTATTATGGATACCCCCAGACAATGTTCCCTCTAATTTTCCATCTGATTTGCAGGTTGTTTGATTGATCGATTGAAACTTTTACTAGCAGATTGCAAAGGAAGAGATTACATTATATGAAACAGTACAGTTTACACAGTACAGTACATATTCCGCACAATTGACCACTAAATGGTAACACCCGAATAAGTTTTTCAACTTGTTTAAGTCGGGGTCCACGTCAATCAATTCATGGTAATGTGTGTAAGGTGTGTAATTTGTTGTGAGTTTATGCACTGTGTTGGTTTTGTTCTTTGAACAAGGTGATGTTCATGCACGGTTCATTTTTGTGCACCAGTCAAAAAAACATAACTTTTTCTTGAATTTGAAAAAAAAAACATTTTATTTGTCACTAAAGAAGGGTTCGGTGAATGCACATATGAAACTGGTGGGGTTCGGTACCTCCAACAAGATTAAGAACCACTGCTCTACACCAGTGGTTCTCAAATGGGGGTAGGCGTACCCCTGGGGGTACTTGAAGGTATTCCAAGGGGTACGTGAGATTTTTTTTTAATAATCTAAAAATAGCAACAATTCAAAAATCCTTTATAAACATATTTATTGAATAATACTTCAACAAAATATGAATGTAAGTTCATAAACTGAACATCAAATCAAGTAGACTATTCCATTCATTACAATGCAACAATGCAATATTCAGTGTTGACAGCTGGGTTTTTTGTGGACATGTTTCATAAATATTGATGTTAAAGATTTCTTTTTTTTGAAGAAATGTTTAGAGTTAAGTTCATGAATCCAGATGGATCTCTATTACAATCCCCAAAGAGGGCACTTTAAGTTGATGATTACCTCTATGTGTAGAAATATTTATTTATAATTGAATCACTTGTTTATTTTTCAACAAGTTTTTAGTTATTTTTATCTTTTTTTCCAAATGGTTCAAGAAAGACCACTACAAATTAGCAATATTTTCCACTGTTATACAATTTAATAAATCAGAAACTGATGACATAGTGCTGTATTTTAATTCTTTATCTCATTTTTTCAACCAAAAATGCTTTGCTCTGATTAGGGGGTACTTGAATTAAAAAAATGTTCACAGGGGGTACATCACTGAAAAAAGGTTGAGAACCACTGCTCTAGACTGTAAATAGACCCCCCCTTTTAGACCAGTTGATCTGCCGTCTCTTTTCTGCTCTGCTCCCCTCTACTACGTGGAGAAGTTTTTAGGTGACCAAAGATGATCCGCTAGCTGTTCAAAGTCGGGACCCGGGGTGGACCACTCATTTGTGCATCAGTTGATGATGTCTCTGCGCTGCTGACTTGTCTCCACTCAAGTTGATCTCCTGCTATATATCCCACTATGGACTGGATTCTCACACTATTAACTAGATCCACTCGACATCCATTGCACCGGTCGCCCAGGGGGTGGGGGCTCCCCACATCTGCAGTCCCCTCCAAGGTTTCTCATCGTATCCCATTGGGTTGAGTTTTTTCATGCCCTGATGTGGGATCTGAGCCGAGGAGCCAGGTTGTGGCTTGTGCAGCCCTTTGAGTCACTTCTGATTAAGGGATATATGAATAAACTTTATTTGATTGATTATTAATCCCCGAGGGGAAATTTAGTTTTCAGCACAGTCCCATTCAAGATCAGACAAACATTACAGGGCGACAGAAAAAGGATCGCTGATGGGTCTGCCAACTTCTGGCGCTCCTTACAAAAAACAGGTGAGAAACAGGTAAACGTTGGGGAGGGAGTGGGGAGAGTAAAAAAATATTCAGTCTGGAGTTCAGGGAGGGGGGTCTAGACTGAGGCCAAGGAAAAAAAACCTCATAGCCATAGCACACATAAACAAGTTACATATAATCAAAAAAACTTGCAACAGAGGGAAGGAAGTGGGATTTACGGAGGCCGGCTGCTGCTGTATAAGCGCTAGGCAGCCATCCATCACCCCTAAGGGATTCAAGCGTCGAGAGCGTTGGATGGGGGGTATGTGTGTGTGGCGTCCATTTATCGTGGATGCATGTGTGTGTGTAGGCCTGCAGTGTGGCTCTGTTGCAGCCGCCAGTCAGTCCAAAGTCAACAACAATAAGTGTGTCTTCATGAGAGACAAGAAGGGAGTTTGCTGTGTTTTCGCCGCACTGTCCTTCGGGAGAGTCTTGAAGCCAGGGAAACAATCCAAATTAGAATGTTTTGTATGCGAGTGAAAACAAAATGTGCTTTTCACTCTAAATTGTCTATTACTTTAAATTATGATTGCTTGTCTTTTTTACAAATTGACTTTTAGAGGAGACATTTCTATTAACAATTGCTTTAAAACATCTTTAAAAAAACAATATCTGAGTAGTACTTTGTGATGTTACTGTATTCAATAAGAAAGACAAAGAAGATCTCTTCCTTTGTGGGACATCTGGACTTCCTTCACAGGCGCGTTTCTGAGAGGACATCCGACTACAGAACATCATTGTCACGACCGGGTCGCATTTTACTACGTGGATCGTTCTCCCAAGATGCAGACGGAACTCCGGAGGCAAGGTGCGGGTAAGGAAATTATTTATTTTCCATAAATCATGCGGGACACACACAAAACAAGCGTGCCTATAGCACGGGAAGCTAACGGAAGAGCTAACAGGGAAAGCTAAGCATATAAACAAGAAAACAAAAGACAAAGTTTAATCAGGAATCAAGAATACTCAACGTGACGTGTTGCACGAAGCAAATAAGGAAGCCAGACTGAGTGTGGCGAACAACGGGAAAAGGTAGCTCTCTGATTAGTACCCAGGAGCAGGTGAGCGTCCCGAACACTAATCAGAGGCAGGTGAAAACAATCTGCAGTCATGGCAACTAAAACACAAACCCAGGGGTGCTCAAAAACAGGGACTGAGGGAGTCCAAAACTAAACAAAACATGATCCGGGCAACGGATCATGACAATCATCAAGTGAGCAAAGCTGATGATTGACTGCGTTGTTACATTTTATGTACAAAATTAAACAATCATAATAAATCCTCTATAAACTGTAATATAACTAATAAATATGAATAATGGATTTAAAGTTATTTTATTTGCTTTGCAAAGAGAATGTATACATAGTAATAAATTCAACATGTAATAAATAACAGAAATGTATCCTAATAATCAATTGCATTTAAAAAAACAATTGAGAAAAACAATTTCTCTCTGAGCTGGAGCTAAATCTGCCGACAGCAACACATACAGGTCTACTCAAGATAAATGTAAAAAAACACTTTTGCATCATAATTTCATGTTTAGAAGCTTTTTTAACCTTATTTAGACACTCTCTGTCCTTCTTTCTTATTCTACTGTGTTTTACTTGCATGCCCAAGTCCAGTGAAACTGCTTCTGGATAAACTTGTCACAGCGCTTGCGCAATCCCTCATGCCTTCTGCTGCAAGCTCGGCTGACACCTTCGCTGGGAGCACGCCAGGAAAGCTGCAGGCAATCAGTAATCTGCGCACCTGGGACTAATAGGAGCAGGCAGCATAAAGACCAGCGGACCCGAAGATCCAGTGCCGGAACGTAGTTCACTCCCGTAGTAAGCATCCCGTCTCTGGCTTCCCTCCCGCGTACTTGATCTCTCTCTGTGCCTTCCCAGTTCCCGTGTCTTATGTACTTTATGTTCGCCGCAGTGCTTCCCCTGTTTCCCGTGATCGAGCTGTGTGCCTCGACTTCCCTCTGGATTCCGGACTGCCTCCCCCAATCCTCGACCCCTGCTTGGACACAGACCTCGTTACCCTTCTCCAGCCCCGACCGCTTGCGTGCCCATGGACTGCCTTCTCGCCTTGCCCCTTTGGTCTGACAAAGGATTCATCCAACACGCACATACAACAAACTCTGGTAACATTCACATGGTTAATTTTACACATCGTTTTGCATCTATCACTTAGAGTAGCATACACATCCCACCAACTCATCTAGTTCAATAAACCTATTGAATTGATTTCCTGCCGTGCTGTCGTCTCTTTCCCCCGCCGTATAAAACAAAACTTGTTATAAGTCTCGCCAAAACACTGCCATTATTTCCGTACAATAAAAAAAAAGAAGTGAAACTGACAAATAAAGAAACAACATCGTAAAAAAGAGAAGCGATCATAAAAACTTTTCAATAATACAAAAACAAAAGTGTACAAAAATATGAATATTGGCATTGAAAACATCCACCAAAAATATTGTATTTTTTCAATGTTTGTATTTACAAACCCTGTTTCCATATGAGTTGGGAAATTGTGTTAGCTGTAAATATAAACGGAATACAATGATTTGCAAATCCTTTTCAACCCATATTCAGTTGAATGCACTACAAAGACAAGATATTTGATGTTCAAACTCATAAACTTTTTTTTTTGTTTTTGCAAACAATAATTAACTTAGAATTTCATGGCTGCAACACGTGCCAAAGTAGTTGGGAAAGGGCATGTTCACCACTGTGTTACATGGCCTTTCCTTTTAACAACACTCAGTAAACGTTTGGGGACTGAGGAGACACATTTTTCAAGCTTCTCAGGTGGAATTCTTTCCCATTCTTGCTTGATGTACAGCTTAAGTTGTTCAACAGTCCGGGGGTCTCCATTGTGGTATTTTAGGCTTTATAATGCGTCACACATTTTCAAAGGTAGACAGGTCTGGACTACAGGCAGGCCAGTCTAGTACCCGCACTCTTTTACTATGAAGCCACGTTGATGTAACACGTGGCTTGGCATTGTCTTGCTGAAATAAGCAGGGGCGTCCATGGTAACGTTGCTTGGATGGCAACATATGTTGCTCCAAAACCTGCATGTACCTTTTAGCATTAATGGCGCCATCAAAATAGTGTAAGTTACCCATGTTTTGGACACAAATACACCCCCATACCATCACAGATGCTGGCTTTTCAACTTTGCGCCTATAACAATCCGGATGGTTCTTTTCCTCTTTGTTCCAGAGGACACGACGTCCACATATATTCCAAAAACGATTTCAAATGTGGACTCGTCAGACCACAGAACTCTTTTCCACTTTGTATCAATCCATCTTAGATGAGCTCAGGCCCAGCGAAGCCGACGGCGTTTCTGGGTGTTGTTGATAAACGTTTTTTACCTTGCATAGGAGAGTTTTAACTTGCACTTACAGATGTAGCGACCAACTGTAGTTACTGACAGTGGGTTTCTGAAGGGTTCCTGAGCCCATGTTTAATTTTTTACTCCAGTACAGCCTGAGAGATTGAAGGTCACGGGCTTAGCTGCTTATGTGCAGTGATTTCTCCAGATTCTCTGAACCCTTTGATGATATTACGGACCGTAGATGGTGAAATCCCTAAATTCCTTGCAATAGCTGGTTGAGAAAGGTTTTTCTTAAACTGTTCAACAATTTGCTCACACATTTGTTGACAAAGTGGTGACCCTCGCCCCATCCTTGTTTGTGAATGACTGAGCATTTCATTAAATCTACTTTCATACCCAATCGTGGCACCCACCTGTTCCCAATTTGCCTGTTCACCTGTGGGATGTTCCAAATAAGTGTTTGATGAGCATTCCTCAACTTTATCAGTATTTATTGCCACCTTTCCCAACTTCTTTGTCACGTGTTGCTGGCATCAAATTCTAAAGTTAATGATTATTTGCAACAAAAAAAAATATGTTTATCAGTTTGATCATCAAATATGTTGTCTTTGTAGCATATTCAACTGAATATGGGTTGAAAATGATTTACAAATCATTGTATTCCAATTATATTTACACCTCACACAATTTCCCAACTCATATGGAAACGGGGTTTGTATTTGTTGCCAAAACGTGTTTTGGTGCCAATACAACTTTTTCTACAATTTGTTTTCCGACACCAAATCTTACTGGCAGTGTTCTGGCTCCATAGCTTCACGCTACAACCTTTTGTTCACTGCTGAGCTAGTTGCTAAGTTAGTATGACATACAAAACAAACTTTACTTAGGAATGCGGTATTTATTTTGAAACCGCACAGAAACCTGTACGATGTGCTCAGCAGCCTTAAATGGCAAATAAATCAATCATTTTTTTGCTACTTTATTTACATCAAATACATCAATTAACAATACTGATCATTTAAAAGTCTGCCAACGTATTCGCTGTTTGGCATTACTACAATACAATAATCTTTGATTCCCAAAATACAACCAATAATAATGTTCCCTCTAACTTGTGATAAGTAATCCCCCATAATGACTTGTTCTCCACCGTCCTCCCATTTGAGCAAGAATATGCAGAACAATGATTTGGCATCGTGTTTTTCCTTGTTGTTTCTGCTGCTGAAATGAGCAAATGCCCCTTTTCAACATGGCTGCTGAATTTCCTGCGCCTCAGCAGCCAATGCGGCGTCTACGAATATGATTTATATGTCTGGGTCACATCTACATCACATCCTGTTCACATCCTGTACACACCGATGCGGCCACTTCTGACTTGTTTATATTTGCATCTCCTCCTCCCAGAGGTGTGGACTAATTTGATGACTTTAGACTCGACTTGACAAAATGTAAAAAGACTTGCAACTCGACTTAGACTTTAACATCAATGACTTGTGACTTCACTTGGACTTGAGCCTTTTGAATTGACATGACTTGACATGACTTGCTACTTTCCCCAAAACCCAAAGATGAAAAAGTTATTCGGGAGCGCTCCGTATTTTTCATTGTGTACTTGTCTATCAGCGTTGCGTGTGTCAGCTGGTGTGCTGTCAGTACAACAGCCAATCAAATTAGATCTACTTTGTTTTCATCACACAGCATTCATCCAATCAAATTGCAGGGCAACCAAGGAAGAAGACATGTCCAAACCACACGCCAGTGAACAAAAAATGATACCTAAAATAATTTTGTTTGGGTATAAAAATTACAAGGTGGTCAACACAAAACGGTTTGCAGTATGCAACACATGCGGTTCCAAAATGACTGATGGAGAGGCAACAACTTCCAACTTCGTCCGGCATTTGAAGTTGCACAAAGAACGGTAAGTTTTGAATATAAGATAACGTTTATTGGCTAAGTAACGTGACTTTTATTTGCTGTGTAGTTAAATCAGTGAGGCTGTAAACTCACTGCTAACGTTATAACGTTATTGCAAACACGGGAATCTGTTGCAGTTCACTACCTTATTCATACTTTTTGTTCAGTGATTTTTTTTAAGCAGGGTTACGTTAGTCAATATATCACACGTAACGTTAGACGGCGGTCAGCAGCACCGCGTATTTTAGCCACCTAAAAAAAGACAAAAATAGTAAAATAAAGGTCAGTTAAAATGTATACTATATTATGAATATGTGTACCGTTTTAGCTAGCTTTCTGACATACTGTTGGTTGTTTACCTCAGTGGTCCCCAACCACCGGGCCATGGCCCGGTACTGGTCCGTGGATCGATTGGTATCGGGCCGCACAAGAATTTTTTTTCTCTTTTTTTAATTAAATCAACATAAAAAACACAAGATACACTTACAAGTAGTGCACCAACCCAAAACAACTCTCTCCCCCCTTTTGTTCTGGGCATTGAACATGAAGACTCTTCCTTCACTGTTCCGAGTGGCCATGAGAGTCTTGGCAGTGCCTGCCTCCAGTGCTCCAGTGGAGCGAGTTTTCAGCCATGGTGGCATCATACTACGCCCCCATCGTGCACAAATGACTGACAGACTCTTGGCTAATTTGGTCTTTTGCAAATGCAATGCAGCATAGGGCCCTGACATATAAAAAGTACAACTTTTTTGTTATGTTCACGTATATGTCATGTTTTTTCAATGTTAACACTTTTGTACAAATAAGTACATTTGCACTTTATTTTTCAATGTGTTTGTTCTGTAAAGGAATGAGTTAATGTTTAAAATGACTGGTTAATAGTGCTATTATAAAGTGCAATGTCAGCACAATTTTCTTTCCTGCAATTTAAAATGCACTTGTTTTAATAAATAAATACAGCGTTTGAAAAGCATACACAATCTGTGTTAATATATTAGTCTGTGGTTAAAAGGACTTGAAAGGACTCGAAACTCAAAATGCAGGACTTAGGACTTGACTTGAGACTTTCCAGTCTTGACTTTGGACTTGACTCGGGGCTTGCCTGTCTTGACTCGGGACTTGACTCGGACTTGAGGGCAAAGACTTGAGACTTACTTGTGACTTGCAAAACAATGACTTGGTCCCACCTCTGCCTCCTCCCAGTAATGTGTTGAAACAATCAGCATTTAGTCTGCATAGACTTGAAGACAAACACACTAGATAAATTGTATGGAATATTTGGATTGTTCAAGAGACACAATCTTCTGTGCACGAACTTAGTCGAATATCTGTGTGTGCTAGTGTTGTCCCGATACCAATATTTTGGTACCAGTACCACTACCAAAATGTATTTCGATACTTTTCGGTACTTTTCCATACTTTTCTAAATAAAGGGGACCCACAAAAAATTGCATTAATCGCTATATTTTAACAAAAAATATTACGGTACATTAAACATATGTTTCTTATTGCAAGTTTGTCCTTAAATAAAATAGTGAACATACAAGACAACTTGTCTTTTAGTAGTAAGTAAAGAAACAAAGACTCTTAATTTAGCTGCTGACATACAGTATGCAGTAA
Source organism: Nerophis lumbriciformis (assembly GCF_033978685.3). NCBI lineage: Eukaryota > Metazoa > Chordata > Actinopteri > Syngnathiformes > Syngnathidae > Nerophis > Nerophis lumbriciformis. The sequence continues at coordinate 10,374,535 of NC_084575.2, read as the reverse complement.
CATATTTTATCATTTCCCATTCTATTATTTTGTCAAAATTATTAAGGACAAGTGGTAGACAATTAATTATTAATCTACTTGTTCATTTACTGTTAATATCTGCTTACTTTCTCTTTTAACATGTTCTATCTACACTTCTGTTAAAATGTAATAATCACTTATTCGTCTGTTGTTTGAATACATTACATCAGTTTTGGATGATACCACAAATTTGGGTATCAATCCGATACCACGTCATAACAGGATCAAAAATTGGTCATATTCAAAGTACTCATGTGTCCAGGGACTTACTTCCTGAGTTTATAAACATAATATATATATATTTTTTTTTTTAAAAGAAGACTTTGTGATGCTAAAAATTATCAATGTAATCATAGTAGTATCGACTAGATACGCTCCTGTACTTGGGGTATCATTACAGTGGATGTTAGGTATAGATCCACCAATGGTGTTTGTTTACATTGTGACGCTGGTAAGCTACGGTGTGTAGTGAAGCATGTTTAGCCATTCCTCGTCCTGCAGGGATGATACTTGTAAGAAACGTACTTTATTTGTCGCCATGGAGGCGAGGATTAGTGATTTAGAAGTAGCTAAAACACTGCAGACTGCAGATGGACTTTAGCCGCTCGCCATGTCTTAAAGCACCTCTAACTGACGGCGTTTCAGTGTTATAGCTTCACCTTTATCTTTAGTTTTTCAACCAAAATGCGTTCATTCTCCCTTTTCTGTCTACATACTGTGTCTGTTTGTAAGTACTCCGTGATTGTGCGCTGCTGAACATGCTCATCTGCTCGTAAACCAGCAATGACACGATGTGATGATGACAGGGGGGCTGAGGGGGTGGGGGACCGGTACTTTTTAGAGGCGGTATAGTACAGAATATGATTCACTAGTATCGCGGTCCTGTACCAATACCGGTATACCGTACAACCTTAGTGTGTGCTATCAAATTTGCTCATGTTTTGATAGACACAAGCCTTTAGTAGATCAAGCCCAAAGCGTTTTCACCGATGTCACAACTGGGTCAGGGCCCTGATTGGAAGCTATCATGGAGGGCAGTAAACATTGCAGTGAAAGTGTCACGGCCTGGGATTGGCAGACCTGCGTTCCGGGCCAGAACGTAACCATCCGTTCCTGTACCTCTGCCTTCTTTCCCACGTCGACGAGCCGTGCGTCTCGTCAGTTCTTGGTACTCTGTTCCCGGACTGCCTCCTCGATGCCTATATATATATATATATATAGTAAATATATATAATAAAAATCATAGAGTTTTACTTGCCCCATGTGGTTCTGTGCCGTCAACTCCGCCTGCAAACGTAACAGAAAGGAAATGAAACGTCAAAAATCTGAGACAAGTCCGTGTCAAAACACCACAAACACCTGCACAACGTAATATTTATTTTAGTTTGGAACAAATATTAGCTTACGATGACGCTTTCTGGTGTTTCAGTTAGGTTGAATATTTTGTTTTCGTCAGTTCTTTGTTCTCTGCTTCCCGGACTGCCTCCTCGATCCTCGACCCCCGCTTGGACACGGACCTCCTATGCCCTGCTTAGCCCCCGACTTACTGCCTGTCTCTCGGATCACGAGCCTTCTTGCCTTGTCCCTCCTCATTCAACATTAGGTAACACACTACAGCTAATCACACACATAGCCTCACACACACACTTTTGGATCTAGTTCATACACACCATTCCCCTTGTTTAATATTTTTATTGTTTGATTATTTTATATATATATATATATATATATATATATATATATATATATATATATATATATATATATATATATATATATATAGAGTAAATATATATAATAAAAATCATAGAGTTTTAACTTCCCTTTGTGGTTCTGTGCCGTCAACTCCCCCTGCAAACGTAACAAAAAGGAAATGAAATGTCAAAAATCTGAGACAAGTCCGTGTCAAAACACCACAAACACCTGCACAACGTAATATTTATTTTAGTTTGGAACAAATATTAGTTTACGATGACGCTTTCTGGTGTTTCAGTTAGGTTGAATATTTTGTTTTCGTCAGTTCTTTGTTCTCTGCTTCCCGGACTGCCTCCTCGATCCTCGACCCCCGCTTGGACACGGACCTCCTATGCCCTGCTTAGCCCCCGACTTACTGCCTGTCTCTCGGATCACGAGCCTTCTTGCCTTGTCCCTCCTCATTCAACATTAGGTAACACACTACAGCTAATCACACACATAGCCTCACACACACACTTTTGGATCTAGTTCATACACACCATTCCCCTTGTTTAATATTTTTATTGTTTGATTATTTTATATATATATATATCCATCCATCCATCCATCCATTTTCTATCGCTTATTCCCTTTGGGGTCGCGGGGGGCGCTGGAGCCTATCTCAGCTACAATCGGGCGGAAGGCGGGGTACACCCTGGACAAGTCGCCACCTCATCGCAGGGCCAACACAGATATACAGACAACATTCACACTCACATCCACACACTAGGGCCAATTTAGTGTTGCCAATCAACTTATCCCCAGGTGCATGTCTTTGGAGGTGGGAGGAAGCCGGAGTACCCGGAGGGAACCCACGCAGTCACGGGGAGAACATGCAAACTCCACACATATATATATATATATATATATATATATATATATATATATATCCATCCATCCATTTTCTACCGCTTATTCCCTTTTGGGGTCGCGGGGGGCGCTGGAGCCTATCTCAGCTACAATCGGGCGGAAGACAGGGTACACCCTGGACAAGTCGCCACCTCATATATATATATATATATATATATATATATATATATATATAGAGTAAATATATATAATAAAAATCATAGAGTTTTAACTTCCCTTTGTGGTTCTGTGCCGTCAACTCCCCCTGCAAACGTAACAAAAAGGAAATGAAATGTCAAAAATCTGAGACAAGTCCGTGTCAAAACACCACAAACACCTGCACGACGTAATATTTATTTTAGTTTGGAACAAATATTAGTTTACGATGACGCTTTCTGGTGTTTTTAGTTAGGTTCAATATTTTGTTTTCAAATGGGAGCCTCTGATTTTCTTTCATGTATTTGTATTTTTTTGTCATTATTGGAAATAGTCTTGAATTGTTTTTATCATGGTCTGAAATAATGTCTTGGAAAAGTCTTGAATTTGACTTCAATTTGACAACCTTTTGGGATTTTGAGGCGTGTTTAGGCAGGTCTGACTTTTATAAGTGCACAAGTCAACAATGTGCGATGAAACGGTAAGAGAAAGTGTCTTTAGGACGTGTTTACTGCAGACTTTAGTAGTTGTTGCAGTGCAGAGACGCTAGCGAAGGTTAAAGTCATTACTGGAGGTAGCATTAGCAGCTAAGTGATGAAGAGGATAGTGGCAAGCTTTATTTTCTGCATAGCAATCAGAGGTTGAGAGTTAGCGTTGCTGTTGTTGTTGCAGCAGTGCCCCTTCACTCATGCAGATCATCACTTGCAGCGTGTTTGTCTAGCGGCTGATGTTGACGCTCATGTAAATGGACCGTCGGCTCCTAACTCTGCCTTTTCCCTGATTAGACGGGCCTGAAGAGAGCGGCCTGTCCTAATGAATCCCAAACACGCAATCAGACCAGTTCAATTCATCTCTCTGCTTGTCACCGCCGTTAATTGCAGCGATCTGAGTAATTATATGTCATTAATAACTTGTAGAGCAACAGAATGAAAAAAAAAATGAAGCTAAATTGACATTTTTATGAGCGGTGAATTCAAATGAGCTTCTTGTTATGTTTCCTGCCTGACAGATGGAATTGTCAGCGTTTACACGCAGGCGCCATCTTGGTGTAATTAGCGCCATCATGACTTGAGGGTGGTCACAAGCTCTCACATCTTCTCCTGTGCGCCTCGCGGCGCCCGTGCTTTGGGGTAAATCCCCTCCGTAAACACGTCCGTGCATGATGAGCTTAAAGCGTGTTTGGGCTCGTTCGCCCTCCATAATGTGGCCTGCATATGGAGAGACACTCTCAGGGAAAGCCGCCCTCCATCTGTCGCGGTGGTGACGGAACACCCGACGCGCCATGCTCACACTGAAACCGCCGGCACCTGTTAGCGGCGGATAGACGACGGCGCCTGTCGGCAGCTCCGACTTAACTTCCTCCCGCCTTGCGCTTAAATCCAATCCACTCCATCAAGTTTACTAAGTAATGCTGCGACGCTCCGTCATGCTACCTCCACTCCGAGTGCTGCTGACCTTTCCAGGGAATAACGTGTCATTCACAATGCGGCGCTGGTAAACTTTCTGACATTTTCTCTCGGCGTGTTCCCGCTATAAACCGACGATTTTTAATATTGGCCTTCCAAGGTGGACGCATGGTACCGCACGACATAACCGATGCCTGCGAGCGTTACAGATAGGATTATTTAACAATGTCATTGTGCTCACAATGCTTTGAAATACACGCTGGCATACACGCAATACTTATCCTTTATCAATCAATCAATCTTTATTTATATAGCCCTAAATCACAAGTGTCTCAAAGGGCTGCACAAGCCACAACGACATCCTCGGTACAAAGCCCACATACGGGCAAGGAAAAACTCACCCCAGTGGGACGTCGATGTGAATGACTATGAGAAACCTTGGAGAGGACCGCATATGTGGGTAACCCCCCCCTCTAGGGGAGACCGAAAGCAATGGCTGTCGAGTGGGTCTGACATAATATTGTGAGAGTCCAGTCCATAGTGGATCCAACATAATAGTAAGAGTCCAGTCCATAGTGGGGCCAGCAGGACACCATCCCGAGCGGAGACGGGTCAGCAGCGTAGAGATGTTCCCAGCCGATGCACAGGCGAGCGGTCCACCCCGGGTCCCGACTCTGGACAGCCAGCACTTCATCCATGGCCACCGGACCTGTGCCCCCCCCCCTCAAGGAAAAGGGGAGCAGAGGAGAAAAGAAAAGAAACGGCAGATCAACTGGTCTAACAGGGGGGCTATTTAAAGGCTAGAGTATACAAATGAGTTTTAAGATGGGACTTAAATGCTTCTACTGAGGTAGCATCTCTAATTGTTACCGGGAGGGCATTCCATAGTACTGGAGCCCGAATAGAAAACGCTCTATAGCCCGCAGACTTTTTTTGGGCTTTGGGAATCACTAATAAGCCGGAGTTTTTTGAACGCAGATTTCTTGCCGGGACATATGGTACAATGCAATCGACAAGATAGGACGGAGCTAGACCGTGTAGTATTTTATACGTAAGTAGTAAAACCTTAAAGTCACTTCTTAAGTGCACAGGAAGCCAGTGCAGGTGAGCCTGTATAGGCGTAATATGATCAAACTTTCTTGTTCTTGTCAAAAGTCTAGCAGCCGCATTTTGTACCAACTGTAATTTTTTAATGCTAGACATAGGGAGACCCGAAAATAATACGTTACAGTAGTCGAGACGAGACGTAACGAACGCATGAATAATGATCTCAGCGTCGCTAGTGGATAAAATAGAACGAATTTTAGCGATATTACGGAGATGAAAGAAGGCCGTTTTAGTAACACTCTTAATGTGTGATTCAAACGAGAGAGTTGGGTGGAAGATAATACCCAGATTCTTTACTGATTCTCCTTGTGTAATTGTTTGGTTGTCAAATGTTAAGGTGGTATTATTAAATAAATGTCGGTGTTTAGCAGGACCGATAATCAGCATTTCCGTTTTCTTGGCGTTGAGTTGCAAGAAGTTAGCGGACATCCATTGTTTCATTTCATTAAGACACGCCTCCAGCTGACTACAATCCGGCGTGTTGGTCAGCTTTAGGGGCATGTAGAGTTGGGTGTCATCAGCATAACAATGAAAGCTAACACCGTATTTGCGTATGATGTCGCCTAGCGGCAGCATGTTAATACTAAAGAGTGCAGGGCCAAGAACCGAACCCTGAGGAACTCCGCACGTTACCTTAACATAGTCCGAGGTCACATTATTATGGGAGACGCATTGCATCCTGTCAGTAAGATAAGAGTTAAACCACGACAAAGCTAAGTCTGACATACCAATACGTGTTTTGATACGCTCTAATAAAATATTATGATCGACGGTATCGAAAGCAGCGCTAAGATCAAGAAGCAGCAACATAGATGACGCATCAGAATCCATCGTTAGCAGTAGATCATTAGTCATTTTTGCGAGGGCTGTCTCCGTAGAGTGATTTGCCCTGAAACCGGATTGAAAAGGCTCACAGAGATTGTTAGACACTAAGTGTTCATTTAGCTGCTGTGCGACAATTTTTTCGAGGATTTTCGAAATAAAGGGAAGGTGGGACCGGTGATCCTTTATCATCATCATCTGACAAATCATCAATAAAGCAGAGGTGTCAAACTCAAGGCCCAGGGCAAAAACTGGCCCGCCTCATCCTTTTACTGTCTGTGGTCCACCATCTCCTTTTATTGTGGACCGCCACTTTATTTTTGTGTGGACTGCTACTTCATTTAAATGTGGTCCGTCCCATGATTTTAATGTAGCACAACACATATTGCCAAAAGTATTTGGCCCATACTTGCCAACCTTGAGACCTCCGATTTCGGGAGGTGGGGTGGGGGTGGGGGGGCGTGGTTGGGGGTGGGGCGGGGAATGTGGTTTGGGGCGTGGTTAAGAGGGGAGGAGTATATTTACAGGTAGACTTCACCAAGTCAAGTATTTCATATATATATATAAGAAATACTTGACTTTCAGTGAATTCTAGCTATATATATATATATATATATATATATATATATATATATATATATATATATATATATATATATATATATATATATATATTTATTTTATTATATATATATATATATATATATATATATATATATATATATATATATATATATAAATAAGAGAAATACTTGAATTTCAGTGTTCATTTATTTACACGTATACACACACATAACACTCATCTACTCATTGTTGATTTAAGGGTTGAATTGTTCATCCTTGTTCTATTCTCTGTCACTATTTTTCTAACCATGCTGAACACCCTCTCTGATGATGCATTGCTCTGTGGCACGCACAAAAGTGCTTTCATCAAATGCACTAGAGTCTGGAATCTTCCATCTCTCCCTAGCATGGCCCAAAACCGGTCAATCCCTGCTTCCTGAGGAAGATCTTCACTGCCAAGCACTTGGTAGTCCACTACTTTTTCCCGGAGGCTATCCAGGTCCAATCGCAGCTGCGGCTTGGAACTTACAAGCGTATTTCTTCATCTTACTCATTGTCGGCGTCGCCTTGGCTGTATCTTCCTCGTTCTTCTGCTTCGTCTCCTTGTTGTGTGCGCAGTTGTGCACTGCACTCTCTAAAAGCCCTAGATGTTATTGTCACATATGAATGTACAGTAGATGGCAGTATTGTCCTGTTTAAGAGTGTCACAACATTGCTGTTTACGGCAGACAAATTGCTTTACGGTAGACGAAAATGTGACTGCTGTTGTGTGTTGTTGCCGCGCTGGGAGGACGTTAATGAAACTGCCTAACAATAAACCCACATAAGAAACCAAGAACTCGCCCTCGATCATTCTACAGTTATAACGTTATTGGACAGGCACGCTGTTTATATTGTGGGAAAGCGGACGTGAAAACAGGCTGTCGACACGTCACTCAGGTTCGTATGGAGCTGGAGGGGGCGTGGCCTACAGCTCCGCCTGATTTCGGGAGATTTTCGGGAGAAAGTTTGTCCTGGGAGGTTTTCGGGAGAGGCGCTGAATTTCGGGAGTCTCTTGGAAAATCCGGGAGGGTTGGCAAGTATGATTTGGCCACCCATCGAAATGATCAGAATCAGGTGTCCTAATCACTCGGCCCGGCCACAGGTGTAAAAATCAAGCACTCAGGCATGGAGACTGTTTCTACAAACATTTGTGAAAGAATGGGCCGTTCTCAGGAGCTCAGTGATTTCCAGCGTGGAACTGTCATAGGATGCCACCTGTGCAACAAATCCAGTCGTGAAATTTCTTCGCTCCTAAATATTCCAAAGTCATCTGTCAGCTTTATTATAAGAAAATGGAGGAGTTTGGGAACAACAGCAACTCAGAGAGGGGTCGGCGCATGCTGAAGCGCATAGTGCAAAGAAGTCGCTGACTTTCTGCACAGTCAGTTACTACAGAGCTCCATACTTCATGTGACTTTACAATTAACCCACGTACAGTACGCAGAGAGCTTCATGGAATGGGTTCCCATGGCCGAGCAGCTCTATCTAAGCCATACATCACCAAGTCCAATGCAAAGCGTGGGATGCAGTGGTGTAAAGCACGTCGCCACTGGACTCTAGAGCAGTGGAGACGCCTTCTCTGGAGTGATGAATCACCCTTTTCCATCTGGCAATCTGATGGACGAGTCTGGGTTTGGAGGTTGCCTGACGAACGGTACGTTTTTCAGGAGTTGGGCTTAGCCCATTAGTTCCAGTAAAAGGAACTTTAAATGCTCCAGGATACCAAAACATTTTGGACAATTCCATGCTCCCAACCTTGTGGGAACAGTTTGGAGTGGGCTCCTTCCTCTTCCAACATGACTGTGCACCAGTGCACAAAGCAAGGTCCATAAAGACATGGATCACAGAGTCTGGTGTGGATGAACTTGACTGGCCTGCACAGAGTCCTGACCTGAACCCGATAGAACAGTGGTCCCCAACCTTTTTTGTAACTGCAGACCGGTCAACGCTTGAAAATTTGTCCCTGGGGCGGTGTGGTCTTTTTTTATTTTTTTTTGTCATAAAAAAATACAATCATGCGTGCTTAAGGACTGTATCCCTGCAGACTGTATTGATCTATTTTGATGTATAATGTAGGAACCAGAAATATTAATAACAGAAAGAAACAACCCTTTTGTGCGAATGAGTGTGAATGAGTGGGGGAAGGAGGTTCTTTGGGTTGGTGCACTAATTGTAAGTGTATCTTGTGTTTTTTATATTGATTTAATAAAAAAAATAAAAAAATGTTTTATTTTTTTTTATTTCTTGTGCGGCCCGGTACCAATCGATCCACGGACCGGTTGGTTGGGGACCACTGCGATAGAACACCTTTTGGATGAATTAGAACAGAGACTGAGAGCCAGGCCTTCTCGACCAACATCAGTGTGTGACCTCACCAATGCGCTTTTGGAAGAATGGTTGGATATAAACACACTCCGCAACCTTGTGGACAGCCTTCCCAGAAGAGTTGAAGCTGTAATAGCTGCAAAAGGTGGACCCACAACATATTGAACCCTATGGGTTAGGAATGGGATGGCACTTCAAGTTCATATGTGAATCAAGGCAGGTGGCCAAATACTTTTGGCAATACAGGTAAAAGCCAGTAAATTAGAATATTTTGAAAAACTTGATTTATTTCAGTAATTGCATTCAAAAGGTGTAACTTGTACATTATATTTATTCATTGCACACAGACTGATGCATTCAAATGTTTATTTCATTTAATTTTGATGATTTGAAGTGGCAACAAATGAAAATCCAAAATTCCGTGTGTCACAAAATTAGAATATTACTTAAGGCTAATACAAAAAAGGGATTTTTAGAAATGTTGGCCAACTGAAAAGTATGAAAATGAAAAATATGAGCATGTACAATACTCAATACTTGGTTGGAGCTCCTTTTGCCTCAATTACTGCGTTAATGCGGCGTGGCATGGAGTCGATGAGTTTCTGGCACTGCTCAGGTGTTATGAGAGCCCAGGTTGCTCTGATAGTGGCCTTCAACTCTTCTGCGTTTTTGGGTCTGGCATTCTGCATCTTCCTTTTCACAATACCCCACAGATTTTCTATGGGGCTAAGGTCAGGGGAGTTGGCGGGCCAATTTAGAACAGAAATACCATGGTCCGTAAACCAGGCACGGGTAGATTTTGCGCTGTGTGCAGGCGCCAAGTCCTGTTGGAACTTGAAATCTCCATCTCCATAGAGCAGGTCAGCAGCAGGAAGCATGAAGTGCTCTAAAACTTGCTGGTAGACGGCTGCGTTGACCCTGGATCTCAGGAAACAGAGTGGACCGACACCAGCAGATGACATGGCACCCCAAACCATCACCCAACCATGCAAATTTTGCATTTCCTTTGGAAATCGAGGTCCCAGAGTCTGGAGGAAGACAGGAGAGGCACAGGATCCACGTTGCCTGAAGTCTAGTGTAAAGTTTCCACCATCAGTGATGGTTTGGGGTGCCATGTCATCTGCTGGTGTCGGTCTACTCTGTTTCCTGAGATCCAGGGTCAACGCAGCAAGTTTTAGAGCACTTCATGCTTCCTTCTGCTGACCTGCATCGAATGTTTCAAGCATTGTTTTGGTGATCAAAAATAATGCTTGTCATCTTGACTTACGATTTCAAAACAAATTGGTTGATATTATTAGGGTGTAAATGTGTTTCTGTATAGTATTTCTCCAGCAATGGTCATGTGGTGACATCAATTATGGTACTGAGCAGTAGGTAGTATGGCCGAGTAATTTGCAAGGACTTATACCATACAATACATATCACAATATTTGAGTCACAATACAATAAGGTAGTGGTTCTCAAACTTTTACCACCTCAGAGAAAACTTGGCTCTCCAACGACCACCATACTGACCAACATTGAAATACAGTAGCGTAGTAGGTCGAAGTGTTCATTAAAAACCAAGCATGTGTTTTATTTAGAAGTATATTCATATTTTTGGCCATTCTACCATCACACACAGTTTGTAGGAAAATAAAACACTCTACTTTATTCAAGTAATTATTTGGCGTACCACTAGATTACCACTAGTGGTACACGTACCACAGTTTGAGAATAACTGTAATAAGGTATTGCAATATTGTGATATATTGTGATATTCTACCAGTGGCGGACCGTGCGTTTCCCACCTAGGCCTTCAGTGATGTAAAACTTCAGTGATTACCTCTCAAAATACCATCATTGATGTCACCACATGACCATTGCTGGAGAAACACTATACAGAAACACATTTACGCCCTACTGGGTACTGAAACACCTCAACAGTATACAAAACGGGTTATTTTCTGGCGCGTTTAAAAATAAATATACCCGCATCAGCAATTAAAAACATATCTTATGTGGTACTGTCAAAATTAAAATTACAAAGAACATATTAAACAAAATATTTGAGCTCACAATTTGTAGCACCCATTCGAGCTTCTGGGGTTGGCCGACATCGTCTCACAAGATGTAGTTTCCCTTTAAATATCCTTCTTGAAAATGGCCTTGCAAATATATGTGTTGTCTTGTCTAATCATAAAAGATACAGACGAGCCGTGTTGGCTGAGTTCTTAAAGTTTACTCCACAGCGTGCTCATCAAAAACATCAAGCTGCCGGCATGTCTACATTTAACAACCTAAACGGGGCTACTGCATGCTCTTTACTACTGTATCATGCTGGGTAATGGAGTTCTTATGTTACCTAGCTCATAACATCACTATATATCTGCCTTAGGCCAGCTAGAAGGCCTTACTGACAACAACTCGTGATCTGATTGGCTATCGCATCTGTCTGTCAAATGTATGTCCCTGTTCACTTACAGTGCATAGACGCCCGCATTGTTGATTCTGAAGGCATCGGGCAGATTTGGTACAGCATGGCAACATAAGCTAGCTGCATTCTGATTGGATAAAAACTCTACAACCTAAAAACAACAGCACTGGAAGGAGTATAATATGACATGAAGAGAATATGAATACTTTTAGATATTTAGGGAAAATAAATTAAAAATTACATTTATCTTTAAAGGGGAACATTATCACAATTTCAGAAGGGTTAAAACCATTAAAAATCAGTTCCCAGTGGTTTATTTTATTTTTCGAAGTTTTTTTCAAAATTTTACCCATCACGCAATATCACCAAAAAAAGCTTCAAAGTGCCTGATTTTAACCATCGTTTTATACACCCGTCCATTTTCCTGTGACGTCACATAGTGATGCCAATACAAACAAACATGGCGCATAGAACAGCAAGCTATAGCGACATTAGCTCGGATTCAGACTCGGATTTCAGCGGCTTAAGCGATTCAACAGATTACGCATGTATTGAAACGGATGGTTGTAGTGTGGAGGCAGGTAGCGAAAACGAAATTGAAGAAAAGAAACTGAAGCTATTGAGCCATATCGGTTTGAACCGTATGCAAGCGAAACCGACGAAAACGACACGACAGCCAGCGACACGGGAGAAAGCGAGGACGAATTCGGCGATCGCCTTCTAACCAACGATTGCTATGTGTTTGTTTGGCATTAAAGGAAACTAACAACTATGAACTAGGTTTACAGCATATGAAATACATTTGGCAACAACATGCACTTTGAGAGTGCAGACAGCCCATTTCAGGGTTTTTAAGCTAAATTATTGGTAAACACAGTTTATGTATAATAATTTACGTAAAACCGCGAGTAATGAATAGTTAGTTTTCATCAATTAATATATTCTGTAGACATACCCTCATCCGCTCTCTTTTCCTGAAAGCTGATCTGTCCAGTTTTGGAGTTGATGTCAGCATCTGCTTTGAGTATCGCAGGATATCCACACATTCTTGCCATCTCTGTCGTAGCATAGCTTTCGTCGGTAAAGTGTGCGGAACAAACGACTGACCATTTCGTCGGCTTTCCCCACAGCCTCGTATTTTGAACAAATTTCGTCCAATTTCTTGCCACTTTCGCATCTTTGGGCCACTGGTGCAACTTGAATCCGTCCCTGTTCGTGTTGTTACACCCTCCGACAACAAAGTGAGAAAATGGCGGATTGCTTCCCGATGTGACGTCACGTTGTGACGTCATCGCTCCGAGAGCGAATAATAGAAAGGCGTTTAATTCGCCAAAATTCACCCATTTAGAGTTCGGAAATGGGTTAAAAAAATATATGGTCTTTTTTCTGCAACATCAAGGTATATATTGACACTTACATAGGTCTGGTGATAATGTTCCCCTTTAATTCTGATCATGGTTTCTGGTTGTGTTAGATCCAGCAGAGAAGGCCTTGCTGGCCCTGACGGCACACCACTGTATTCTACATAGTTCACTGATACATTAAAAATACATAATGTATAAATGTCTACACCTTCATGATAATGTCTTTTAGTCTGCGGAAACTTCACCCTTTCTGGGAAGCTTCCTGTCCAGTGATTGTACTTTGCAGAAAGACATTGACAACAAGAAGTCTTGCAGCATTCCGAAGGCTCTCCAAACATATCTTCCGAAACCACAACGTTAGGTTTATCCCAAAAATCAGGTTGTAAAGCTCTGAGGTCTGGGTGCTGTACAGGCGTGATGTAAAAATAAAAGTGCAGAAACTGTGCGATCTTGAAGATTAAATGTCAATACAGTTGGCCTTCTCTGGAGGACATGATGTCGTGACAAGGCCTCTGATGGACAGGACATGTTAGAAGAATGTCCACAAAACCAACTCCCTGGTCAGATCTTGTTCTCACAACTTGAATCTGGCACAAGACCCTGAGGAGCCCCTGAATGTCGATGAAGAACATTTCCCCTCTGCTGCAACATCGACCATGCTGCTCGACCGAGGGCTGCTCTGAGTGGAGGGAACTGATCACGTTTAAAATGAACGACAGGCGAGACGAGGCAAGAGACAACAACACAAAGAACAGACTTCTTTCCTGCAGGAAGTGTTCCTGCAATTGACTTCAAAGAGGACTTCAAAGATTCTGTATATAGACAATTTTTCCACACATACAGGACATACGGATGAATGGAAATACTGGATGAGACGTGAAGGGGAACTTTTGCATTTTATTCATAATCCTTATGTGAGACGAGAACACATACAGTACAGGCCAAAAGTTTGGACACACCTTCTCATTCAATGCATTTTCTTTATTTTCATGACTATTTACATTGTAGATTGTCACTGAAGGCATCAAAACTATGAATGAACACATGTGGAGTTATGTACTTAACACAAAAGGTAAAATAACCGAAAACATGTTTTATATTCTAGTTTCTTCGAAATAGCCATTCTTTGCTCTGATTACTCTTCCGCACACTCTTGGCATTCTCTCGATGAGCTTCAACAGGTAGTCACCTGAAATGGTTTTCACTTCACAGGTGTGCTTGAAGCTCATCGAGAGAATGCCAAGAGTGTGCAAAGCAGTAATCAAAGCAAAGGGTGGCTATTTTGAAGAAACTAGAATATAAAATTACAGTTGGTACAAAATGCGGCTGCTAGACTTTTGACAAGAACAAGAAAGTTTGATCATATTACGCCTATACTGGCTCACCTGCACTGGCTTCCTGTGCACTTAAGAAGTGACTTTAAGGTTTTACTACTTACGTATAAAATACTACACGGTCTAGCTCCGTCCTATCTTGTCGATTGCATTGTACCATATGTCCCGGCACGAAATCTGCGTTCAAAGAACTCCGGCTTATTAGTGATTCCCAGAGCCCAAAAAAAGTCTGCGGGCTATAGAGCGTTTTCTATTCGGGCTCCAGTACTATGGAATGCCCTCCCGGTAACAATTAGAGATGCTACCTCAGTAGAAGCATTTAAGTCCCATCTTAAAACTCATTTGTATACTCTAGCCTTTAAATAGCCCCCCTGTTAGACCAGTTGATCTGCCGTTTCTTTTCTTTTCTCCTCTGCTCCCCTTTTCCTTGAGGGGGGGGGGGCACAGGTCCGGTGGCCATGGATGAAGTGCTGGCTGTCCAGAGTCGGGACCCGGGGTGGACCGCTCGCCTGTGCATCGGCTGGGAACATCTCTACGCTGCTGACCCGTCTCCGCTCGGGATGGTGTCCTGCTGGCCCCACTATGGACTGGACTCTTACTATTATGTTGGATCCATATGGACTGGACTCTCACAATATTATGTCAGACCCACTCGACATCCATTGCTTTCGGTCTCCCCTAGAGGGGGGGGGGTTACCCACATATGCGGTCCTCTCCAAGGTTTCTCATAGTCATTCACATCGACGTCCCACTGGGGTGAGTTTTTCCTTGCCCGTATGTGGGCTTTGTACCGAGGATGTCGTTGTGGCTTGTGCAGCCCTTTGAGACACTTGTGATTTAGGGCTATATAAATAAAGATTGATTGATTGATTGAAAACATGCTTTCAGTTATTTCACCTTTTTTTGGTAAGTACATAATGTGTTCATTTATAGTTTTGATGCCTTCAGTGACAATCTACAATGTAAATAGTCATGAAAATAAAGAAAACCCATTGAATGAGTAGAAGGTGTGTCCAAACTTTTGGCCTGTACTGTATGTTTTTCTTTTTCTATGTATTCTAGCTAGTGAATAAACGCTAGCAATAGTCCGCTAACAATGGAGGTAATGGGATTCGCTCCAATTTTAGAGCGCTCTATTTTTAGAGCGATCGAGCGCTCTAAAAAACCTCCAAAAACCCCCATCAACGTTTTATATACAGTTCATACTGTAAATATATATGTAACTTAATTAGCGGTACATTCATAATAACTTGTAATATTTATGTATTTTGCTCATTTTAAGCACACAGAGACGTATCAATTTCTCAGACGCATCACAGCTTTTGCTTTTCCTTCAACACTACTACTACTAATCATGGCAGACTTCATGAGAGCCAACAACGACTACTTTGGGACAAATTAATATACGGGGGATGAGCTACACGTTTTAGAAGCTGAGTGATAAGCAGATCCGGCAAGTAGCAGTATTAAATAATAGTAAGTGCTACGCACATAGTAAAACAATCACTTACTGTACAATGTCTGCTCTCACTGCGATGCAGACTAATGGGATGTTTATATCTTCCTGTTTACATGAAGAATTCATCAGAATCCTGCAGGTAAAAATATGTATAAATGGCGAGCGCAAACAAGTGTCTTTTTGTGTGTTTCTCGCCATCCCTGGGTCTCAGTTGAATGTCAAAGTTGACCAACTTCTCGGTTTATGGCAACAGTGTTACGTACAACGGGGGAAGGAGACGACACCACGGCAGAGATCAGTTCAATAGGTTTATTGAACTCGATGTTGCTGAAGTGGTGGAGTGTGTATGCTACTAAAGGTGAATGATGCAAGATGATTTTTATAATTAACAATCAATCAATCAATCAATTCCTTTATTGTCATTGTCATAATAACACTTAAGTCATACATGAACAACGAGATTTTGTTTGAGCTTTGTCCAGCGGCATAGAAACTGCATTGATGTGCAGGTTGACAACAGTTTACATTTTAGCATTGTCAGTAAGATCGCGATAAAAGGGACGTGGGGGTGGGAACAGTCGGATGTCTGATGGGTGTTACGTTGATGTTGCAGCAATGCCATGTCCAGAGCACAATTATTGAGGTGGTGAAGAGTGAGGTAATAAGATGGTCCGGGGCAGCAAAGGGGCAGGCTGTTCATTTAGCAGTTTCACAGCCTGGGGATACAGACTGTGAGACATTCTGGTGGTCCTGGCGCGAATCGATCTATACCTCCTTCCAGAGGGTAGCAGGTTGAAGAGGCCATGTGCTGGGTGGTATCTGTCCTTCAGGATGTTGTGTACTCGCTTTAGGCAGCGAGTTGTGTACATGGCACTCATCTCTGGGAGTATCGTCCTTGTAATGTTCCCCGCCGCTTTAACCACTCGCTGGAGGGCCTGTTGGCTCGCTATAGTGCAGCTAGAAAACCACACTAAAAATCCGTAAGTGAGGACACTGCTGATGGCACAGTTGTAAAAGTTGACCATTGATTTCTGCGGAATGTTTGCGCATTTTAGTTTCCTCAAAAAAAAAAAAGACGTTGTTGGGCAATATAAATATAATTTACCGTATTTTCCGCACCATTAGCCGCACCTAAAAACCACAAATTTACTCAAAAGCTGACAGTGCGGCTTTTAACCCGGTGCGCTTTATATATGGATAAATATTAAGATTCATTTTCATAAAGTTTCGGTCTCGTAACTACGGTAAACAGCCGCCATCTTTTTTCCCGATAGAACAGGAAGCGCTTCTTCTTCTACGCAAGCAACCGCCAAGGTAAGCACCCGCCCCCATAGAACAGGAAGCGCTTCTTCTTCTACTGTAAGCAACCACCCGCCCGCGTAGAAGAAGAAAAAGCGCGCGGATATTACCGTACGTTTCATTTCCTGTTTACATCTGTAAAGACCACAAAATGGCTCCTACTAAGCGACAAGGATCCGGTTCATGAAAAGACGCAATCTCTCCATCCTCACACGGATTACTATTTCACAGCAACTGATATTCCTGTGAACCGCACTGTGGATACTGTGGATACAACGGGAGCACGTACGGTGAATATTCGCACCACAGGGAATGAGAAGTCGTCCTTTCACTGTGGTTCTAGCTTGCCATGCTAATGGCCTGAAACTTCCACCCATGGTGATATTCAAAAGGAAGACCTTGCCAAAAGAGACCTTTCCAGCCGGCGTCATCATAAAAGCTAACTCGAAGGGATGGATGGATGAAGAAAAGATGAGCGAGTGGTTAAGGGAAGTTTACGCGAAGAGGCCGGGTGGCTTTTTTCACACAGCTCCGTCCATGTTGATATACGACTCTATGCGCGCCCACATCACAGATGGTGTCAAAAAACAAGTGAAGCACACAAATACAACACTCGCCGTCATTCCGGGTGGATTAACCGAAGAACTCCAACCGCTGGATATTGGTGTCAACAGGGCATTCAAATCACGACTGCGAACGGCATGGGAACAATGGATGACCGAAGGCGAACACACCTTCACTAAGACAGGCAGACAGCGCCGGACGACATACGCCAACATTTGCCAGTGGATCGTAAATGCCTGGGCAGATATTTCGGTCACAACTGTGGTCCGAGCTTTACGGAAGGCAGGATTCACAGAACTGCTGAACAGTGACACTGACTCCGATGACTTCGACGAGACGGAACCGGCCATTTTGGATCCCACATTTGCCCAACTTTTCAATTCGGACACCGAAGACGAAGAATTCGAAGGATTTACGAGTGAAGAATAACTTCAGAAGGTGAGCGCTATGTTTATTTTGTGTGTTGTGACATTAACGTTCGAGCAACATTATGTTGCTATTGCTCTGCACTATTTTGAATTTTACTATGTTTGTGATTGCACATTTGCGTACATTTTGGGACAGAGTTGTTAGAACGCTGGTTTTTAATATATTATTAAAGTTTGACTGACCTATCTGACTGTTTTTTTGACATTCCCTTTAGCGCAGCGTAGGCGCGGCTTATAGTCCGGGGCGGCTTATAGGTGGACAAAGTTTTGAAATATGCCATTCATTGAAGGTGCGGCTAATAATCCGGTGCGCCTTATAGTGCGGAAAATACGGTATATAACAATATAAATGTTACCAGAGATTGTTGTAAGTGTGTGTTGGATGAACCCTTCGTCAGACCAAAGGAGCAAGGAGAGAAGCAGTCCGTGGGCAGGCAAGCGGTCGGGGGCTGGAGAGAAGCAACGAGGTCCGTGTCAAGGATCGAGGGAGGCAGTCCAGAATTCAGAGGGAAATCGAGGCACGCAGCTCGATCACGGGAAACAAGGGAGACACTGCGGGGAACACAAAGGACATGAGACACGGGAAAAGGGAAGTCACAGAGAGAGAGCAAGTACGCAGGAGGGAAGCCAGAGATGGGAAGCCAGAGATGGGATGCTTGCTACGAACTACGTTCCGGCACTGGATCTTCGGGTCCGCTGGTCTTTATGCTGCCAGCCCTCATTAGTCCCATGTGCGCAATCACTGATTGCCTGCAGCTTTGCCGGCGCGTGGCCGCCCTGTGGCCAGAGCGAGCAGGAGCGTGTCCCGGCACGCTTCCAGCGGAGGTGTCAGTCGGGCTTGCAGCAGAAGGCATGAGGGAATGCGCAAGCGCCGTGACAATTGTCTTACAAAATTGTCTTAAAAGATTGTCTTATGAAATGGTCTTATAGTTGAGGTGTGTAAGCAGGGAATATGTCCAGATAATTGTCTCCAAAACAGGTCCCAGCCAACAATATTATAATATATAATACAATATTTACTAAATGTCTGTGAGTAAAGCTGACCGCTGGCGAGTAATCGCTGTGTGAATTGTACAGAAAGTAGTCGATCAACAAGACAAAAAAAAAACATTGTGGCTACTTTGTTGAGATTGGACTCACTTCCAGCTCACTAATGAGATGATAAGGTTTGTGTTCTTGATGTTTCTTTCAGAAAATCAACATCTGTCTTTTTCTTTATTGCCTGTTTTATTGTTGCTATGGTGGTTGCTATGTTTCTTCCTCTTCCATTTTGTTACATCCCGCTTGTTCACGCAACATTTCGGACTTGGAGGACCAGATTCTTACTCGGTTGTGAGTCAGAATGTTTATTATAATTGATGAAATCCAGTGTTGGGACTAACGCGTTACAAAGTAACGCGTTACTGTAACGCCATTAGATTCGGCGGTAACTAGTAATCTAACGCGTTATTTTTTTATATTCAGTAATTCAGTTACCGTTACTACATGATGCGTTATTTTACGTTACTTTTTTTGTAGTATAAAGTGTGTTTTATCGGAGGGCTGCTGTGTCATCGTTCTGATTCTTCTTGTGTCACAAGCCGGAGAAGAGAGAGAGACACGCGCTCTGTGTGTGAGTGTGAGTGTGAGTGTGAGTGTGTGGAGGGGGGGGGGGGGGGGGGGCGTGTCTGATCATGGCGGAGCCAGAAGTCGAGTTTGCTAACATGGAGATATTTTCACTACTTTTCTTTTGTCGAGCACAAAGAAAATAACAATTTAGTTAAATGTAAATTGTGCTTTAGATCAAAGATGCCATCTACTGCCCAAAACAGCAATTCAAATCTGCTGAAACAAGCTACATAAGCAACATGCTTCGACGAAGCTAGTAAAGAGAGATAGAGACTCTGATGCCACTTCACCTCCACCATTTAAGGATTAACTTTGCCTCTTCTCATCATTCACCGCTGAAGGTACACACACTCTGTCAATCAATGTTCCTTCTAATTGTTCATGTGTGTGAGCAAACGCAAAAACTCCCTGAGCATGAGTGGAGTCCATGTGAGCAACTTTAGACGTGCACACTGTGGCTACACCAGCAGCACACCTGTCCCAAACCTGACTAAATAACAAGTTCAATCTCCATCCATCCATCCATTTTCTAGCTAGTAAAGAGAGACAGAGACTCCAATGACACTTCACCACGTAAGGATTAACTCTGCCTCTGCTCATCTTTCAGAACTGAAGGTACACACACTCTGTCAATCATAAAGAGGGATGCTAGTGGGCCAGGCCAATCGTTCCTTATCTCTAAACTAAAACTGGGGAAATGTGTAGAGTGTTCTGGGCTTCAGACATGATTTTGTGTCAGAATTTCTTGAGGAAAAAATGCCTGGTTAGGCTTTGTGTATGTAGTGTGTGCCTTTCTTGCTTTACAGCTATGCTGTTATTATGCTGTTTGTTACTTATGTATGTTATGTTGCAGCTATTTAAAATAGTTTTGTCAATTTGTTCTGGCCAGAAACAAATTGGCCTTTGTAACATATCTTTGTCTTTGTGTGTTGTATGTCGACCACATTGCTTAGCAGAGTTCAGTGGTACAAATGTATGTCAAGTTGATCAACAGATTGTATTATTCTCCAGTGCAATAACAGTACTGACATTAAGGCTAAAAGGGCATTAATTGGAGCTTTAAAAAAAAAAGAAGAAAAAAAGTAGTAACTAAATAGTTACTTTTCACAGTAATGCATTACTTTTTGGTGTAAGTAACTGAGTTAGTAACTGAGTTACTTTTGAAATGAAGTAACTAGTAACTATAACTAGTTACTGTTTTTCAGTAACTAACCCAACACTGATGAAATCACTGAAATTAATATCAAAACTGTTCATTCTTTATATTTTGTGTGTAACAGATAAACAATCTCTTCAGATTCATAAAATATTTATATGTTTATCTACCTTAACTACAAACCCCGTTTCCATATGAGTTGGGAAATTGTGTTAGATGTAAATATAAACGGAATACAATGATTTGCAAACCATTTTCAACCCATATTCAGTTGAATATGCTACAAAGACAACATATTTGATGTTCAAACTGATAAACATTTATTTTTGTGCAAATAAACATTAACTTTAGAATTTGATGCCAGCAACACGTGACAAAGAAGTTGGGAAAGGTGGCAACAAATACTGATATAGTTGAGGAATGCTCATCAAACACTTATTTGGAACATCCCACAGGTGAACAGGCAAATTGGGAACAGGTGGGTGCCATGATTGGGTATAAAAGTAGATTCCATGAAATGCTCAGTCATTCACAAACAAGGATGGGGCGAGGGTCACCACTTTGTCAACAAATGCGTGAGCAAATTGTTGAACAGTTTAAGAAAAACCTTTCTCAACCAGCTATTGCAAGGAATTTAGGGATTTCACCATCTACGGTCTGTAATATCATTAAAGGGTTCAGAGAATCTGGAGAAATCACTGCACGTAAGCAGCTAAGCCTGGGACCTTCGATTCCTCAGGCTGTACTGCATCAACAAGCGACATCAGTGTGTAAAGGATATCACCACATGGGCTCAGGAACACTTCCAAAACCCACTGTCAATAACTACAGTTGGTCGCTACATCTGTAAGTGCAAGTTAAAACTCTCCTATGCAAGGCGAAAACCGTTTATCAACAACACCCAGAAACGCCGTCGGCTTCGCTGGGCCTGAGTTCATCTAAGATGGACTGATACAAAGTGGAAAATAGTTCTGTGGTCTGATGAGTCCACATTTCAAATTGTTTTTGGAAACTGTGGACGTCGTGTCCTCCGGACCAAAGAGGAAAAGAACCATCCGGATTTTTATAGGCGCAAAGTTGAAAAGCCAGCATGTGTGATGGTATGGGGGTGTATTAGTGCCCAAGACATGGGTAACTTACACATCTGTGAAGGCGCCATTAATGCTGAAAGGTACATACAGGTTTTTGAGCAACATATGTTGCCATCCAAGCAACGTTACCATGGACGCCCCTGCTTATTTCAGCAAGACAATGCCAAGCCACGTGTTACATCAACGTGGCTTCATAGTAAAAGAGTGCGGGTACTAGACTGGCCTTCCTGTAGTCCAGACCTGTCTCCCATTGAAAATGTGTGGCGCATTATGAAGCCTAAAATGCCACAACGGAGACCCCTGGACTGTTGAACAACTTAAGCTGTACATCAAGCAAGAATGGGAAAGAATTCCACCTGTGAAGCTTAAAAAATGTGTCTCTTCAGTTCCCAAACGTTTACTGAGTGTTGTTAAAAGGAAAGGCCATGTAACACAGTGGTGAACATGCCCTTTCCCAACTACTTTGGCACGTGTTGCAGCCATGAAATTGTAAGTTAATTATTATTTGCAAAAAAAAAATAAAGTTTATGAATTTGAACATCAAATATGTTGTCTTTGTAGTGCATTCAACTGAATATGGGTTGAAAAGGATTTGCAAATCATTGTATTCCGTTTATATTTACATCTAACACAATTTCCCAACTCATATGGAAACGGGGTTTGTAAGTGACAAACAGAATCGACTGCATATAATAATAAAGTCATGGCGTTTATGGACGCCAATAACATTTATTGTGCCCCCTATTGGCTGTAAGGCATCTCACGTTTCCAAATATCAGCCGAAAGTTTCTGCACAGATTTTAGTTTTGAACAAAAGACCTGTGATGTTCTCACCTTCTGTACCTGTATCACCGTAACTATGACGACCAAAAGCACAATGTCTCCATGAGCACTGTTTGATAGGCTCAATTGATCTATTGTCATGTTTCTCTGTGAATAAATGTCACTTGAGCTAATCACAGTAATGCCAAATATTTCATACTCAAGGACATTCCGAGCAGAAGTTATCAATTGAAAGTGTTATGAATATCTTTTCATTGTTCACCATTCCCCTGAAGACTCTCGCAGGAACTGTTTTTCATCCTTGACGTCGGTTGAAAATGTTCCCTTTATACCAATTTTTTAATTTACAAAAATGGGTTGTAAATATTCTGACATGCAGACGATGCTTTAATTGTTGCATAAAATCATTAAACTGTTTTCTCCTCTCATATTTACGTTGAAACACACATTACAACCTGCATGTAAATATATCTATTATTATGTTACACTTACATATATGATAATTATCTATACATACATCTACGTTACAAGTCTACTTCTTTTATGTCTTATGGACTATAGACATTCATATGTCAGCTGCTTAAGGATGTCGTTTAAGGCCATTATTTAAAAGGTTTCATCAAAAGAATTAAACTCGGATGTGATTCGCTTCACTTCAGATCAAATGTGAACCACCTGAATATAAGACAATGTCTTTTATTAATCGCCTGGAGGTGCAACAATGAAGACAAGAAAACAAAGTGTTTAATGCAAGTAAAGTACAGTAGTACCTCAGGATACAAGTTTAATTGGTTCTCTGACGCAGTTCGTACATTAAAAAATGTATATTGCAAAATACAAAACGAATAAAATGAAATAAAATCCATTTAAGCGGTGCTTGGCCCTGAAAACAACCCGGTTTTAAACATGTAACATGCTATTTACAAATTAAAACAAACTTTTTGATTACAAAAATTATTTTGTAAAAAGCATTTCAATAGAAAACTACAATTGCTTTATGAAATGATGTAGTAGTAATAATAATAGTGTACAGTAGAGCGGACTTCTACGGTATCTCCTTTAAGCTGCTTCCCCGTCAACTACACCATCAGCAGCTTTGCCATATTTTCATGGAGAAACATTAAGATATCATTTTAACGTCCTTCGCTGGCGTTATTAATTTATTCTACTTCAGTATGGTGCAACCTTCACCAAGTTAGTTTCATTAATTCAATGAATATCATCTACTTCTTCTTCTGGGCACTGTGCTTCATACTCACTTTCTTCTTCCTATGCTTGGAAAAACAAATTTATGTCTGCGGTCCCTTCCAAGGTTTCTTGTTGTTCCCATTGGGTTGAGTTGTTTTCTGCTCTGATGTGGGATCTGAGCTGAGGATGCCATTGTGGCTTGTGCAGCCCTTTGAGACATTTGTAAATAAGGGCTATATAAGTAAACTTTGATTGATTGATTGATTGATTGATTGATTGATTGAGTTAATCAAGTAAATTAATAACACAAAAGTGAAAATGAACATAATTACACTTCAAAAGGAGGAATACAAATACCAATAGATATAACACTATTAATAATGCATAATAATAATCCATCCATCCATCTATTTCCTACCGCGTATTCCCTTGATTACCTTTATTATGAACATTACAATCGTTTCAAATGCAACAATACATGGATGCAATAAATACTTGAATTACAAAAGAAAGCATTAAAAATGGGTGGGCGTGGACTATATTAACCTTTTACATTGTTGTGAGCAAGCAGACTTTGAGAGAAACACCAGCCCCCAACTCCAAAAAAAAATAAAAAAATACTAACAATAATAATAATAATAATAATTACATACACACATACATGTACATACATACATGTGTATGTGTATATGTGTGTGTGTATATATATATATATATATATATATATATATATATATATATATATATATATATATATATATATATATATATATACATATATATATATATATATAAAGGGAAACCTGCGAAACAGGCTTGTAGGGATGATATAGACTCTTGTGTTTTTTCGTAACCTAACGTGTGTATATATATATATATATATATATATATATATATACGGACCATAGGGCGCACCGGATTATAAGGCGCACTGCCAATGAGCAGGTCTAGTCAGGTCTATTTTCATACAAAAGGCGCACCGAATTATAGGGCACATTAAATCAATCAATCATCCATCCATCCATCCATCTTCTTCCGCTTATCCGAGGTCGGGTCGCGGGGGCAGCAGCCTAAGCAGGGAAGCCCAGACTTCCCTCTCCCCAGCCACTTCGTCCAGCTCCTCCCGGGGGATCCCGAGGCGTTCCCAGGCCAGCCGGGAGACATAGTCTTCCCAGCGTGTCCTGGGTCTTCCCCGTGGCCTCCTACCGGTCGGACGTGCCCTAAACACCTCCCGAGAGAGGCGATCGGGTGGCATCCTGACCAGATGCCCGAACCACCTCATCTGGCTCCTCTCGATGTGGAGGAGCAGCGGCTTTACTTTGAGCTCCTCCCGGATGACAGAGCTTCTCACCCTATCTCTAAGGGAGAGCCTCGCCACCCGGCGGAGGAAACTCATTTCGGCCGCTTGTACCCGTGATCTTGTCCTTTCGGTCATAACCCAAAGCTCATGACCATAGGTGAGGATGGGAACGTAGATCGACCGGTAAATTTAGAGCTTTGCCTTCCGGCTCAGCTCCTTCTTCACCACAACGGATCGATACAGCGTCCGCATTACTGAAGACGCCGCACCGATCCGCCTGTCGATCTCACGATCCACTCTTCCCTCACTCGTGAACAAGACTCCGAGGTACTTCAACTCCTCCACTTGGGGCAGGGTCTCCTCCCCATCCCGAAGATGGCATTCCACCCTTTTCCGGGCGAGAACCATGGACTCGGACTTGGAAGTGCTGATTCTCATCCCAGTCGCTTCACACTCGGCTGCGAACCGATCCAGCGAGAGCTGAAGATCCTGGCCAGATGAAGCCATCAGGACCACATCATCTGCAAAAAGCAGAGACCTAATCCTGCAGCCACCAAACCAGATCCCCTCAACGCCTTGACTGCGCCTAGAAATTCTGTCCATAAAAGTTATGAACAGAATCGGTGACAAAGGACAGCCTTGGCGGAGTCCAACCCTCACTGGAAACGTGTCCGACTTACTGCCGGCAATGCGGACCAAGCTCTGACACTGATCATACAGGGAGCGGACCGCCAAAATCCGACAGTCCGATACCCCATACTCTCTGAGCACTCCCCACAGGACTTCCCGAGGGACACGGTCGAATGCCTTCTCCAAGTCCACAAAACACATGTAGACTGGTTGGGCAAACTCCCATGCACCCTCAAGGACCCTGCCGAGAGTATAGAGCTGGTCCACAGTTCCACGACCAGGACGAAAACCACACTGTTCCTCCTGAATCCGAGGTTCAACTATCCGGCGTAGCCTCCTCTCCAGTACACCTGAATAGACCTTACCGGGAAGGCTGAGGAGTGTGATCCCACGATAGTTAGAACACACCCTCCGGTTCCCCTTCTTAAAGAGAGGAACCACCACCCCGGTCTGCCAATCCAGAGGTACCGCCCTCGATGTCCACACGATGCTGCAGAGTCTTGTCAACCAAGACAGCCCCACAGCATCCAGAGCCTTAAGGAACTCCGGGCGGATCTCATCCACCCCCGGGGCCTTGCCACCGAGGAGCTTTTTAACTACCTCAGCAACCTCAGCCCCAGAAATAGAAGAGCCCACCACAGATTCCCCAGGCACTGCTTCCTCATAGGAAGACGTGTTGGTGGGATTGAGGAGGTCTTCGAAGTATTCCCTCCACCGATCCACAACATCCGCAGTCGAGGTCAGCAGAACACCATCCTCACCATACACGGTGTTGATAGTGCACTGCTTCCCCTTCCTGAGGCGGCGGATGGTGGTCCAGAATCGCTTCGAAGCCGTCCGGAAGTCGTTTTCCATGGCCTCCCCAAACTCCTCCCATGTCCGAGTTTTTGCCTCCGCAACCGCTGAAGCCGCACACCGCTTGGCCTGTCGGTACCTGTCCGCTGCCTCAGGAGTCCCATGAGCCAAAAGAACCCGATAGGACTCCTTCTTCAGCTTGACGGCATCCCTCACCGCCGGTGTCCACCAACGGGTTCTAGGATTACCGCCACGACAGGCACCAACTACCTTGCGACCACAGCTCCAATCAGCTGCCTCGACAATAGAGGTGCGGAACATGGTCCACTCGGACTCAATGTCCAGCACCTCCCTCGTGACATGTTCAAAGTTCTTCCGGATCAATCAATCAATCAAAGTTTATTTATATAGCCCTTAATCACAAGTGTCTCAAAGGGCTGCACAAGCCACAACAGGGTCATATCATTTTTATATTTTTTTTAAATAAAAAGACTTCCTTGTGTTCTACATAACATGTAATGGTGGTTCTTTGGTCAAAATGTTGCATAGTTTATGTTTCACAGATCATCTTCAAGCCGCTTTCTGACAGTCGCTTCCGGATGCGCCGTTTTGTGGGCGGTCTTATTAACGTGGCTCACCTTCGGCAGCATCTTTTCTTTGTCATCTTTGTTGTAGCGGTGTAGTGTGCAAGGACGGGGGTGGAGGAAGTGTCAAAAGACGGAGCTAACTGTTTTAATGACATTCAGACTTTACTTCAATCAATAACGAAGCAGCATCTCCTCATCCTTGGCTCACTAGTTAAAGTTAAAGTACCAATGATTGTCACACACACACTAGGTGTTGCAACAACAACGCCGGAAATGTGTCCGAGTGAAAAACCATCCGTCGGGAACTCTCTAATAACTAAAGTTCCTTGGGTGAATAATGTAAACTCACTACACCGGTATGTTTTAGCGCTTTCATGGCGGGTTTTCTGACAGATATAAGTAAGAACTTTACACTACTTTAAATAAGAAATGGCAACAGCGGAGGATGAATGTCACATAACAAGAAGATAGAGAAAAAGAAGAAGCTTATCGACTACGGCGTCGGCACCGACTACAAAGGCGGACTCACGCAAATTTTCAGAACTTATGCAGATCCCAAATGCAGATCAGCAGGTACCAGAAGGTAAGAAAAGTTGCTTTTTCATAATATTGCAAAACAAAATGCCAGATAATATGTCTTCCCTTATACACACACCATAATAATACTCGCAAGTTGAAGCACAGTACAATCCGTGAAACGGTGCGGCTTCATAGCTTACCAAAGTCGTGCTAAAACATTTTGACAGATTTTTGAGCGCCGTGTGTAATGTTCTATATTTTCAATGGAGCATACAACATTTTGGTGTTGTTTACTTGAGTCATATTGCAGTCTATACGTATCTCTTATGTGTGACTGCCATCTACTGGTCACACTTATCGTTTCACCATGTACCAAATAAAATAGCTTCGAGGTCGGTAAGCACAACCAAAATTATTCCGTACATTAGGCGCACCGGGTTATAAAACGCACTGTCGAGTTTTGAGAAAATGAAAGGATTTTAAGTACGCTTTATAGTCTGATATATATATATATATATATATATATATATATATATATATATATATATATATATATATATATATATATATATATATATATATATATATATTAGGGGTGTGGGAAAAAATGTATTCGAATTCAAATCACCATTCTCACGTTGTACGATTCATTATCGATTCTCATTTTTCAAAAATCGATTTTATTTTATTTATTTTTTATTTTTGTATTAATCAATCCAACAAAACCATACACAGCAATACCATAACAATGCAATCCAATTCCAAAACCAAACCTGACCCAGCAACACTCAGAACTGCAATAAACAGAACAATTGAGAGAAGACACAACACAGAACAATCCAAAAGTAGTGAAACAAAAATGAATATTATCAACAACAGTATCAATATTAGTAACAATTTCAACATAGCAGTGATTAAAAATCCCTCATAGACATTATCATTAGACATTTATGAAAAATAAAAAACAAATAAAATAAAAATGAATAGTGTCACAGTGGCTTACACTTGCATCGCAGCAGATTAGTCTCGCTTAACAAGTGGCTGGCTAGTTTTTGTAGAGAACCGGGACTAACGTTTATTGATATTTGGCCCTCTTTCTGGGGCAAACCGGGCATGCTGATGAGGGACGGCCTTCACCCTAACCGAGAAGGCACTATCACTCTAACTAGAAACATAGATTACTGGTTGAGTCACACTTGACGAACTACACGAGAGCAAGCCGGACACAGGCAATTACAATGTCTGTTAGTCCAGGTGAGGAGACAGTTAAGCTACAACTAACCAGCGCCAGGCTGGAAATTTCCTGCACACATAGCATTTCTCGTAGAATAATACACAACTCACATAATGTTTTTTCTGTAGTGACTGTGCCAGAGCTGAACATGCATTCTACTGAGGTGGCAAATTATGACGCATTCAATCTATTGCAGCACCAAGCAAACAATTTCAAGATCCCCATCATATTAATTCCTAGATATGATCAAAATGATTTAAGGCGCGCTACACAAATTAAACATAACAGTAAGCTTGACAACACACTGTGTCCAATATTTTCATAAAGATAAAATAAGTCATATTTTTGGTTCATTCAATACTTAAAACAAATTTACATTATTGCAATCAGTTGATAAAACATTGTCCTTTACAATTATAAAAGCTTTTTACAAAAATCTACTACTCTGCTTGCATGTCAGCAGACTGGGGTAGATCCTGCTGAAATCCTACGTATTGAATGAATAGAGAATCCTTTTGAATCGGAAAAATCGATTTATAACCCCAAAAATCAATATTGAATCGAATCGTGGGACACCCAAAGATTCGCAGGCCTAATATATATATATATATATATATATATATATATATATATATATATATATACAGGTAAAAGCCAGTAAATTAGAATATTTTGAAAAACTTGATTTATTTCAGTAATTGCATTCAAAAGGTGTAACTTGTACATTATATTTATTCATTGCACACAGACTGATGCATTCAAATGTTTATTTCATTTAATTTTGATGATTTGAAGTGGCAACAAATGAAAATCCAAAATTCCGTGTGTCACAAAATTAGAATAATTACTTAAGGCTAATACAAAAAAGGGATTTTTAGAAATGTTGGCCAACTGAAAAGTATGAAAATGAAAAATATGAGCATGTACAATACTCAATACTTGGTTGGAGCTCCTTTTGCCTCAATTACTGCGTTAATGCGGCGTGGCATGGAGTCGATGAGTTTCTGGCACTGCTCAGGTGTTATGAGAGCCCAGGTTGCTCTGATAGTGGCCTTCAACTCTTCTGCGTTTTTGGGTCTGGCATTCTGCATCTTCCTTTTCACAATACCCCACAGATTTTCTATGGGGCTAAGGTCAGGGGAGTTGGCGGGCCAATTTAGAACAGAAATACTATGGTCCGTAAACCAGGCACGGGTAGATTTTGCGCTGTGTGCAGGCGCCAAGTCCTGTTGGAACTTGAAATCTCCATCTCCATAGAGCAGGTCAGCGGCAGGAAGCATGAAGTGCTCTAAAACTTGCTGGTAGACGGCTGCGTTGACCCTGGATCTCAGGAAACAGAGTGGACCGACACCAGCAGATGACATGGCACCCCAAACCATCACTGATGGTGGAAACTTTACACCTGACTTCAGGCAACGTGGATCCTGTGCCTCTCCTGTCTTCCTCCAGACTCTGGGACCTCGATTTCCAAAGGAAATGCAAAATTTGCATGGTTGGGTGATGGTTTGGGGTGCAATGTCATCTGCTGGTGTCGGTCCACTCTGTTTCCTGAGATCCACGGTCAACGCAGCCGTCTACCAGCAAGTTTTAGAGCACTTCATGCTTCCTGCCGCTGACCTGCTCTATGGAGATGGAGATTTCAAGTTCCAACAGGACTTGGCGCCTGCACACAGCGCAAAATCTACCCGTGCCTGGTTTACGGACCATAGTATTTCTGTTCTAAATTGGCCCGCCAACTCCCCTGACCTTAGCCCCATAGAAAATCTGTGGGGTATTGTGAAAAGGAAGATGCAGAATGCCAGACCCAAAAACGCAGAAGAGTTGAAGGCCACTATCAGAGCAACCTGGGCTCTCATAACACCTGAGCAGTGCCAGAAACTCATCGACTCCATGCCACGCCGCATTAACGCAGTAATTGAGGCAAAAGGAGCTCCAACCAAGTATTGAGTATTGTACATGCTCATATTTTTCATTTTCATACTTTTCAGTTGGCCAACATTTCTAAAAATCCCTTTTTTGTATTAGCCTTAAGTAATATTCTAATTTTGTGACACACGGAATTTTGGATTTTCATTTGTTGCCACTTCAAATCATCAAAATTAAATGAAATAAACATTTGAATGCATCAGTCTGTGTGCAATGAATAAATATAATGTACAAGTTACACCTTTTGAATGCAATTATTGAAATAAATCAAGTTTTTCAAAATATTCTAATTTACTGGCTTTTACCTGTATATACAAAAATACACATACAAACATACACATGCACACGCACACACATAAGGACACACACTTGTTTTTACTTCTTGTGAACATGAGAAGTTATTAAGTGAAGAAGCAGTTCACAGTTCATTGAATAGTTTCTTTTTTTTGCAAATCATATTTGATATTATGAAAGATGTTTCAATCAAGAGTAGGAAATGTGTTTCTTTGTGAAAGTGTGCCATGATCCAGCAATCATTAGCACTGCAACCTCCTTTTTTTTTTTTTGCGTGATTAAGAAAAGCAAAACGACAACAAGGCGCACACAGTGGTCCCGCATGTCCGTCTTTATTAGTCACCGTTTGTCCTCCAGCTGTCATTCATATTCATGGCTGAAATGTGCATTGATAAGCAGACAATTCTCTGTCTTCTTTTGTCCTTTAGAGCGACTATCTGTGGGAAAGTCAATAGAAGAAGTTTGTTGAGGGAAACCTTTATCATCAGGCCAACAGCGCAGCTTTGATGTGAGATAAAGCAAATGAGAATCACATTAATAGCAAAACAGGATTTATGTAGAGCAGCTAATGAGCCCGGGAAGGTTTCCAGTGTGCAGGAGAAAAATGTGACGCATTATTAGCATATAGCGCAGAGAAAAGCTGAGAAACAAATCCGGCAGCGGTGCTACAAAGGAACAGGTAGACTGTGACGGAGTGCCAAAGACTAAAGAAGATTTAGCATGGTACAAAACAGTCAGGATAAATATCCCCCATAAATATTGATGAAGAGCAAACAGAATAAATAAGGACAGATTTAGTATTTTCTGAATGTATATTCCTTAAGTGTCAAGCCGTCTTCTCTCAGTGCAGCTTTTTAATTTCATCCTGTTTCCAAACACCACTTTGCAAAACGTATACGAGACAGCAAAGCGTAAAAAAAAGGGGGACATTTTGATGGGTTTTCATCCTACAACTTTTTCATTTAATATAAAAGAAAAACATACCATTACCCAGAGGGATACATTTCATAGTCCAATCCGATTTGTTATTTTATGTATGCTACATGTATGCTAGCAAGAGCTAACAAAATAGGACACTACTTTTTCCCATTCAAAGCATGCAGCAACATTTAAAAACCTGTTTCAGTTTCCTGCTGGAGTGCCTTGTTACAGTACTGACATAAGTGTGTGTCACTGACCAAAAATCACTTCATATTCTCAACTGCTCGCGAGTGTTACCATATCTGAGTTATTGTGTAGAAATATGGGGAAACAACTACAAATGTGTCCTGATCCGTGGCCCGGATCATGTTTTTGTTATTTTTTGTTAGTTTTGGACTCCTTTAGTTCCTGTTGTCGTGCACCCTTGAGTTTGTTCAGTTACCTTGGCTACTTAATATTTTCCCCTGCCTCTGATTGGTGTTCGGGACGCTCACCTGTTCCCCGAGCATTAATCAGAGGCATTATTTAAGCCTGCCTTTGCCGGTCAGTCGGCCTGGCTTCTTTGTTTGCTACACGCAACCTGCTACGTGAGTATTCCTTGTCTTCTAGTCTATGCTTAGTGGTAGCCTTAGCTTCCAGTGCGATCGGCACGTTGTTGCTTCGGCTTGTTTGCGGTTTTTGGTACATCCTTGAGTTTTGAAGAATAAATCATGTTCCTACCTGCACGTCCTGTCCGGAGTGATCCGTTTGCATCCCGGGGGAACGAACCTAGCAGCAAGCTGCGAGCCCCCCGCACGTATTCAAAATGTGCGCTTCATTCACTAACGATGTTACAAAAAAGATAAATTAGAATAATACATAATGTTGGATCTAGAGAACATACAAACCCTTTATTTATTAAATCACAATTATTGAAATTCAACGATTTGGTGCATTTGCAAACAGCTAAAATGACGTACAAAGCAAACTATAACCTGCTACCCAAGAATGTACAACAATTCTTCTCAACAAAAGAGGAGAAATAAAATCTTAGAGAACAATTTAATTTAAAACATTTGTATGCTCGTACAACACTTAAAACCTTTAGTATATCAGTATGTGGAATAATTTATGGAATGGATTAAGCAAAGAAATCAAACAAAGCAACAATATGATTCAGTTTAAGAGACTGTTCAAACTACAAGTGTTCACAAAGTACACAGAAGAAGAATTATGATGAACATCTTGAACCCTTTTTATTTTCCTTTTTTATTGAGACAAAGATTATTTATGTATTTAATATTTGTATTGTATTCTGTTACAGAGAACAAGGAAATTGGATAAAATTGCTATGGTATGAAAAGGGGCTTCTTCCTACTCCTTTTCGGACGTGCTGTAATGAAACAACTGGAATTGTGTGATGCACGACAGTGTATTGTATGCATGTTCGAAATAAACTGAAACTGAACTCAATCAATCAATCAATCAATCAATGTTTATTTATATAGCCCTAAATCACAAGTGTCTCAAAGGGCTGCACAAGCCACAACGACATCCTCGGTACAAAGCCCACATAAGGGCAAGGAAAAACTCACCCCAGTGGGACGTCGATGTGAATGACTATGAGAAACCTTGGAGAGGACCGCATATGTGGGTAACCCCCCCCCCTCTAGGGGAGACCGAAAGCAATGGATGTCGAGTGGGTCTGACATAATATTGTGAGAGTCCAGTCCATAGTGGATCCAACATAATAGTAAGAGTCCAGTCCATAGTGGGGCCAGCAGGACACCATCCCGAGCGGAGACGGGTCAGTAGCGCAGAGATTATCCCAGTCGATGCACAGGCGAGCGGTCCACCCCGGGTCCCGACTCTGGACAGCCAGCACTTCATCCATGGCCACCGGACCTGTGCCCCCCCCCCCCCCCCCCCCACAAGGAATAGGGGAGCAGAGGAGAAAAGAAAAGAAACGGCAGATCAACTGGTCTAACAGGGGGGCTATTTAAAGGCTAGAGTATACAAATGAGTTTTAAGATGGGACTTAAATGCTTCTACTGAGGTAGCATCTCTAATTGTTACCGGGAGGGCATTCCATAGTACTGGAGCCCGAATAGAAAACGCTCTATAGCCCGCAGACTTTTTTTGGGCTCTGGGAATCACTAATAAGCCGGAGTTCTTTGAACGCAGATTTCTTGCCGGGACATATGGTACAATGCAATCGACAAGAAAGGACGGAGCTAGACCGTGTAGTATTTTATACGTAAGTAGTAAAACCTTAAAGTCACATCTTAAGTGCACAGGAAGCCAGTGCAGGTGAGCCAGTATAGGCGTAATATGATCAAACTTTCTTGTTCTTGTCAAAAGTCTAGCAGCCGCATTTTGTACCAATTGTAGTCTTTTAATGCTGGACATAGGGAGACCCGAAAATAGTACGTTACAGTAGTCGAGACGAGACGTAACGAACGCATGAATAATGATCTCAGCGTCGCTAGTGGATAAAATAGAACGAATTTTAGCGATATTACGGAGATGAAAGAAGGCCGTTTTAGTGACACTCTTAATGTGTGACTCAAAGGAGAGAGTTGGGTCGAAGATAATACCCAGATTCTTTACTGATTCGCCTTGTGTAATTGTTTGGTTGTCAAATGTTAAGGTGGTATTATTAAATAAATGTCGGTGTTTAGCAGGACCGATAATCAGCATTTCCGTTTTCTTGGCGTTGAGTTGCAAGAAGTTAGCGGACATCCATTGTTTAATTTCATTAAGACACGCCTCCAGTTGACTACAATCCGGTGTGTTGGTCAGCTTTAGGGGCATGTAGAGTTGGGTGTCATCAGCATAACAATGAAAGCTAACACCGTATTTGCGTATGATGTCGCCTAGCGGCACTGAACTGTTCATGTTTACAATGTTGTCTATGGAAAACAAGTGTGTATGCTCTGTTTAGCTTAGTTTTTTTTCATATTAAAACACTGTGTATATGTACTTTAAACTACTGTATGTAAAAAGTATTGGCATTAAAAGAGTTAAAAAATTGTATTTGATACACTGCAAAATATTTGACACATGCCAAGATTTAACATTTAATTTTTAGATATTTTCCTGGTTTTAAGAGCTATTTACTTATTTTTAGTCATTGACTAATCTTAATTTTATTTTGTCTGATCGAGTTTCAAAATGTAAAAATTCAGACTATAACTATCCATATTAGACATTTTGGTTTGTTTAAAGATTCTGCATTATCTCCAGGATGCTTAATTTAAGAATTGCAAGTTGTATAATGCTTGTTTTCAGAATAAAATACTGATGTCTATGCTAATTTATAGATATACAGATCCTAATTTCGGATGTCTTATCAAGTTTTTTGGATTTTTAGCAGTGTATGTAACATGTCAGACTGAAGTAGTAGTGAAAAACTAACTAACTAAAGTATAAAAACACTACACTTGATAATATAGTACAAGTAAAAAATATAATAAAAATAAACGATACCGTTGAGCTCCTCATTTTTACAAACAGACAAACAGCTCAGACCAGACGCTGCGGACAAATTGCTTGCGTTAGCTGTAGCAAGCTGACTAGCCAAGTTTGTAGCAAACCTAAGCGGCCTACAAGCATTAGTGAACCGGTTGAGACGCGTAATAGATTTAGCCCTTTAGCTAGTCCTACACCCCAGTCTACCGGGCACCACACCTTAGTCATAGGAGACTCCATCACCCGAAACATACAGCTTAGTAAACCAGCCATAATTAAGTGTATTCCCGGGGCCAGAGCACCTGACATTGAAGCTAATCCTAGGGAGCTAACTCGCAAAAGGGCCTAGTAAACACGAACGGCAGGCTAATCGCACCACTAGCTAAGCGAACATAGTTGTATACTTTGGCTCCAATGACACTAGGATGAGACAGTCAGCGATTACAAAGAGGAACATAGCTAGGACTTGTAATCTCGCTAGATAGATGTCCAGGCATCGAGTACTTGTCTTTGGCCATCTGCCTGCAAGAGGCAATGATGAGAGGTATAGCAGATTAGTCTCGCTTAACAAGTGGCTGGCTAGTTTTTGTAGAGAACCGGGACTAACGTTTATTGATATTTGGCCCTCTTTCTGGGGCAAACCGGGCATGCTGATGAGGGACAGCCTTCACCCTAACCGAGAAGGCGCTATCAATCTAACTAGCAACATAGATTACTGGTTGAGTCACACTTGACGAACTACACGAGAGCAAGCCGGACACAGGCAATTACAATGTCTGTTAGTCCGGGTGAGGAGACAGGCTGGAAATTTCCTGCACACATAGCATTTCTCGCAATGTAATGTCCGATCATTACCTTATAAATACACAACTCACATAATGTTTTTTCTGTAGTGACTGTGCCAGAGGTGAACATGCATTCTACTGAGGTGGCAAATTATGACGCGTTCAATCTATTGCAGCACCAAGCAAATAATTTCAAGATCCCCATCATATCAATTCCTAGATCTGATCAAAATGATTTAAGGCGCGCTACACAAATTAAACGTAACAGTAATAATATCACTACTATGGATACCATTAACAAAAAATCCTCAAAACAGCCCACTACCTATAATATGGGCTTTTTAAACATCAGATCATTGTCTCCTAAAACGTTAATAGTCAATGAGGTCATTAGAGACAACAATCTTAAAGTCATTGGTCTCAGCAAAACATGGCTCAAACCAGATGAATTTTTCCCGCTTAACAAGGAATCTCCTCCTAACTATACGAATGCACATATTGCCCGTCCCATAAAAAGGGATGGAGGGGTCGCACTAATATACAATGAAAACCTTAACCTTACCCCTAATGTAGGTAATACATATAAATCATTTGAGGTGCTTACCATGATGTCTGTCACACCGCTACCTTTCTGACTCTTATCTACCGCCCCCATGGGTCCTATTCAAACTTTATCAGTGAATTTCCAGAGTTTTTCACTGATCTAGTGACGCACGCAGATAATATAATTATAATGGAGGATTTTAATATCCATATGAATACCCTATCAGACCCTCAGTGCGTGGTGCTTCAGACTATAATTGATAGCTGTGGTCTTACACAAATAATAAATGAACCCACGCATCCCAACGGAATATGATAGATCTCGTCCTTGTCCGCGGTGTCACCACCTCCAAAGTTACAATACTCCCGTACACTAAAGTAATGTCCGATCATTACCTTATAAAATTCGAAGTTCTGACTCATTGTCAACAAGCTACTAATAACCAATGCTTTAGCAGCCGCAACATTAATGCTGCCACAACAATGACTCTCGCTGGCCTGCTGCCTTCGGTAATGGCGGCATTCCCAGATTATGTGGGCTCTACCTCACTAACAACTTTAACGATGCTCTGCGCGACACCAACCCCTAAAAGGCGTACCCCATGGTTTACAGAAGAAACTGGTGCTCTTAAACTATCATGTAAAAAGCTGGAATGCAAATGGCGCGCGACTAAACTTGAGGTTTTCCATCAAGCATGGAGTGATAGTTTAATAAATTATAAACGCATGCTTATCTTAGCTAAAGCTAATTACTACTCCAATCTCATCCGCCGTAATAAAAAACTATCCTAAATATTTGTTCAGTACAGTAGCATTGCTAACCCAACAAGGGACTCCTCCCAGTAGCTCCACCCACTCGGCAGATGACTTTATGAATTTCTTTAATAAGAAAATTGAACTCATTAGAAAGGAGATTAAAACAACGCATCCCAGCTACAACTGGGTTCTATTAAAACACATATACGAATGTCATCATCATCGGCGGTCACTCATGGTCGAGTATGACTGTCCTCCTTCCTGGTCCTTGTGGGTCTTCAGGTGGGCGTGGAGGCCGATTCTGGACCCGATTATTCTGGGGCAATGTGGACAAGGGAATGTAGTGGTGGTGGGTTTGGGTTGGGCCTGTTTGATGGATGCTCTCTCCTTTCTTAGTCTGCGCTTGTCTTGTGCAGCATGGCGGAGGTCGTCATTATATTGCGCGGCACCCTCACGGACAAGGTTTCTCCACATCATCCTGTCTGTTGCCTTGACTTCCCAAGACTTAAGGTCTATACGACACTTTGTCAGGTTTGTCTTGATGTTATCCTTAAATCTCTTCTTTTGACCTCCCGGGGCCCGTTTCCCTTCAACAAGCTGGGAATAAAGGACTTGTTTTGGTAGGCGAGAGTCAGGCATGCGGCCTACATGGACAGTCCATCTGAGTTGGTTTTGGGCTATCGTGGCAGTGATGGTGGGCAAGCCAGCCTCCTCCAGGACGCTGGTGTTGGTGCGTCGGTCCTCCCAGCTGATCTTGAGGATTTTTCTGAGACATCTATGATGATAGGTCTCGAGTGCCTTTAAGTGCCTGCTGTAGGTGGTCCAAGTTTCTGACCCATACAGAAGGGTGGGGAGCACGACTGCTTTGTAGACCAGGATTTTAGTCTTTGCTTGGAGGTCACGGTTCTCGAAGACTCGCTTCCTCAGCCTTGAGAAGGCCCCACTGGCACAGCTGAGGCGGTGGTGAATTTCATCGTCAATGACAGCTTTAGATGACAGGAGGCTCCCGAGATATGGGAAGTGATCCACATTTTCCAGTCGGATTTTGTCAATTGAGAGGTTTGGGGGCAGGACAGGCGTACTACTGTTTGGTGGTGATTGGTGGAGGATTTAGGTTTTCTTTATATTGATGGCAAGACCAAGCTGTTTGTATGCCTTCGCAAAAGCAGACAGAGTGCACTGTAGGTCCTCTTCTGAGAGGTCTACGAGGGCATTATCGTCTGCATACTGCAGCTCCATGATGGATGTGGTGGTGGTTTGACCTTTAGCCCTGAAACAGTTGATGTTGAGGAGTTGACCGTCGGTTCTGTACATTATTTCGACTCCCTGGGGCAGATGTATGTTTGTGAGATGGAGGATAGTAGCAACAAAAATGGAAAATAGTGTTCGAGCGATGACACATCCCTGTTTTACACCTGTGTCTACCCTAAAGGGTTCCGTTTCATCTCCACTGCCACTGAGCACTGTGGCTGACATGTTATCATGCAGTAGTCTCAGTACCCGGATGTATATATCTGGGCAGCCAATCTTGGACAGAACCAGCCAAAGAGCCTGACGGTTAACTGAGTCGAAGGCTTTGGTGAGGTCTATGAAGGCCATGTATAGTGATTGGTTTTGTTCCCGGCATTTTTCTTGCAGTTGTCGTGCGATGAAATCATGTCTGTGGTGCCTCTGCTTGGGCGAAATCCACTCTGAGATTCAGGAAGCACGCTTTCTGACAGGGGGGTGAGTCTGTTGGCCAAAATCCGAGCGAGGGCTTTCCCTATGGTGGACAGGAGAGAGATGCAACGGTAATTCCCACAGTCTGCCTTGTCTCCTTTCTTAAATATGGAGACAATTAGGGCATCTCTGAGCTGTGCAGGGATGTCCTCTTTTTCCCATATTTTGAGAAGCAGGGCATGGATGTGATTGGTAAGATCGGGTCCGCCTTTCTTCAGGACCTCTGCTGGAATGCCGTCGGGCCCAGCAGCCTTGTTGTTCCTCATCTTCCCAATGGCATCCTGCAGCTCATCCAAGGTAGGTGGTTCTCGCTTTCATCTGTGGGTTGTTGTGGGAGTTGGTCAAGAGCCTCCATCTCAGGTATAGTGTCCCTGTTTAAGAGGTCCTCATAGGGTTCTTTCCACCTGTTTGAAATTGCGTCCTTGTCCTTCAGCAGCATCCTTTGAGCGAAGGGGGATTAGGCAGCGGTGGCTGGGACCATACACCACTCTTGTGGCATCAAAGAAGCCTCTCGTGTCTCCAGAGTCAGCAAGCTGCTCGATCTCCAGAGCCTTCTTTGTCCACCACTGGTTCTTCAGTTTCCTAACCTGTGTTTGGACAGCTGCCTTCGCTTTGGCGTGGGCTACTCTTTTCACTTTGCAGTGGATGTCATTTTGCCAAGTGATGAAAGCTTGCCGCTTGTTGTCAATTAGTTGCTGGATCTCAGTGTCGTTCTCATCAAACCAGTCTTGATGTCTCCGCTTTTTGAGACCAAGGATATTTTTGCAGGATTTCATTATGGCAGTCGAAAGTGTGCTCCAGTGTGTTTCTGTATCCTCTGGGTACTGTTTGGGCAATGCTGCGCAAAAGGCCTCCTGCAGCTGTTGTTGGTAGGTGGTGTCACTCAACAGCTCGATGTTAATTCTTGGCCGGCACTGTCTTTTCTGCATCCGTCTTTTCCGCATTAAGCGGATAGACATGATGGAGCGAACGAGGCGATGGTCGGTCCAGCAGTCGTCTGCACTGGTCATTGCTCTGGTGTTTACGACGTCGCAACGGTCTTTAGAGCGGACAATGACGTAGTCAATGAGATGCCACAGTTTGGAGCGAGGTTGCATCCATGATGTTTTGAACTTGCTTTTCTGACGGAAAAGTGTGTTGGTGATGACCAGGTTGTGCTCCGAGCACTTAGTTAGCAGTAGTGCGCCATTAGAGTTTGTATTTCCGACCCCTTTTCTCCCCAGCGTACCCCTCCATAGGTGGTGGTTTCGTCCCACTCTGGCGTTGAAGTCGCCGAGCAGGATTAACTTGTCCTCCTTGGGGACTTCAGATAGAACTTTGTCCAGGTCAGCATAAAAGGCCTCCTTAACTTCATCCTGTGCATCAAGGGTTGGTGCATAGGCACTAACAACCGTGGCCATATGACTGCTAGCAAGCATAAGGCGTAAGGTCATTAGGCGCTCGTTGATGCCCACAGGGAGTTCATGGAGGTGGTTGATGAGGCAGTTCTTAATAGCAAAACCCACACCGTGGATTCGTGGCTCATTTGCAGGCTTTCCTTTCAAAAAGAAAGTATATCCGCCTTTTTCTTCCTTCAGCTGCCCTTCGTCGGCCAGTCGGGTCTCGGAGAGTGCTGCGATGTCGATCTGGAACTTCCTTAGCTCTCTGGAGATGATGGCAGTTCGCCTTTCAGGTCGATCGCTGGCTTGGTTGTCCGTGAGGGTTCGCACGTTCCAGGCTCCAATGTGTAATTTGTGTTTTCTTTGTTTCTGACCGCGTGGTGGTGATCCCTCTGAATGCGGTATTCCAGACAGGATGTTGCGAGGCAGGCTGTTTTTAGGGTACCTTTTCTAACCCCCTCCCCTACTGGGGTGAGCAGAGTGGATCCTGAATAGGGCTGCTCAGTCATGGGTGCAGCTGCCGAGAAGCTCTTCTGCCTCAGTCCATGAGCTTAACGACTGAATCTAACACCCACCGCCTGTGTGCCAGGTTGTGGCGAGGGACTGCCAGACTTCACTGTCCTGCCCCCGTTACCACTTCCCGGTCGCCAAAGGACTTTGAAGTATCCGGGATGTAAAATGGATGGGTTCCCATTCGGGAGGACGCCTGTGCGTGACGTCTTTTAGCGTGGGGAGACTGATGCGCCTGCAGCCACCACACGGTCCTTGGCAGAGAGGGGCCTTGATCCAGTGGCATGGATCCATGACGACTGGAGACCACCCTCTGTTGCAGCCTTCATCTGCTTTCAGTGCCGTTGTGACATGCAGTGTCATCCTCCGCCACTTCCACCGTTGAGGTCTTATATCTATTTAACCCATAGATGGGGCAGTGGTTGGCGGACACCAGGGCGTGTCCACACACTGGTGGGCCTGCACGCCTCGCCTTTGGGGCCCACTGCTGCTCCGAGATCCCCTACAGTTTAGCCTGTGTCCGCAAAGACGCAGTTTACCGTGTGTGGCCACGAGGAGGCACCACAGAGGTCTTGGTGGTGGAGAGGCTTTGTACCAGCAGGCGGAGGCTTACGCACTCGGCTCCTCTTTTCACCCACCCAGGGGCTAGCTGGCGGCGATAGCTGTAAGCAGAGAGTAGCAAGCAGGGGCAGCATGCAGCATGCACTAACTACAAGCACTTCTGCCACAAATCTAACGCACTGACGCATCACACGCACCCTGTGCGCGAGCACACACACAACGACGGATATTGCCCTCCAAAATAGTCTCTCTCTTTTTGATTAAATAACATTAGACGACCCTTGGTTGGGTCTTGGGTGCAGCTGGGTGTTCCAACAGGACAATGACCCCAAACGCACGTCAAAAGTGGTAAAGGAATGGCTAAATCAGGCTAGAATTAAGGTTTTAGAATGGCCTTCCCAAAGTCCCGACTTAAACGTGTGGACAATGCTGAAGAAACAAGTCCATGTCAGAAAACCAACAAATTTAGCTGAACTGCACCAATTTTGTCAAGAGGAGTGGTCAAATTTTCAACCAGAAGCTTGCCAGAAGCTTGTGGATGGCAACCAAAAGCGCCTTATTGCAGTGAAACTTGCCAAGGGACATGTAACCAAATATTAACATTGCTGTATGTATACTTTTGAACAAGCACATGTGGTCACATTTTCAGTAGACCCATAATAATTTCATAAAAGAACCAAACTTACAAAACCTACTCAGTGGCCTAGTGGTTAGAGTGTCCGCCCTGAGATCGGTAGGTTGTGAGTTCAAACCCCGGCCGAGTCATACCAAAGACTATAAAAAAATGGGACCCATTACCTCCCTGCTTGGCACTCAGCATCAAGGGTTGGAATTGGGGGTTAAATCACCAAAATGATTCCCGGGCGCGGCCACCGCTGCTGCCCACTGCTCCCCTCACCTCCCAGGGGGTGATCAAGGGTGATGGGTCAAATGCAGAGAATAATCTCGCCACACCTAGTGTGTGTGTGACAATCATTGGTACTTTAACTTTAACTTTAACTTTAAACTTCATGAATGTTTTTTGTGATCAACAAGTATGTGCTCCAATCGCTCTATCCCAAAAAAATAAGAGTTGTAGAAATTATTGGAAACTCAAGACAGCCATGACATTATGTTCTTTACAATGTAAACTTTTGACCATGACTGTATGTGTGTGTGTGTGTGTATATATATATATATATATATATATATATATATATATATATATATATATATATATATAGAAGACTACTTCATCTCTACAGGCCTGTTTCATGAGGGGGTTCCCTCAATCATCTCCTGATGATTGAGGGAACCCCCTCATGAAACAGGCCTGTAGAGATGAAGTAGTCTTGTGATTTTTTTCCCACATATACATATATTGCGCTCTACTACGGTATCGAGCACTATTTTTTGGATAACCTTATTAAGACATATATATATATATATATATATATATATATATATATATATATATATACAGTATATACATGTATATATCATTATTAGTATTATTAGTATTATTATCATTGTTATTATTCATCCATCCATTTTATACCGCTTGTCCCTTATTTAAATTTTTTTTTTAAATACCTTTTTCAATAGTAATAATATTTTTAATGCAGTTTTGGGATAGCTGAATTTTAGGGACAAATGAGTGAGAATATTAAAATATATTTTGTATTCACAACAGCTAAGCCTTTAGGAAAGTCCATTTTGCTAATGAATACTGGATAGGATTAACATAGCATGGCAAAAAAATTTGTATTTATCATCTTGCAATACGTGTGATTGTGTTTTTGACGTAAAACAATGTTTGATAGCGAGACAATTTGTGTGTCGAGTGCAAATATGATATTCATATCAAACATTATCAAATCATTTGTAACATTAAATGTTCATCCATCAAGACTGAAAAGAAGAAAAGGGAGCAAACAATTGTGTGGAGATCACGTTGAAAGAAAGATGCAGTTAGACTTTAGCTCGTTAATGACACACACAATTAGCAGCCCCCGCTTGTCACTGGTGTCACGCGGTAACAGCGAGGACTTTAATATATGCGACACATCACAAGTCACTTCCCAGCAGAGTAGGAGAGCTCGCAATGATTAGATTAGTAGGCAACAAAATTACACATAAAGTGCGTCTTTTAATCAAGCAGAAAAAACATGCAGCGAAAACACTCAGAATTGCTGATGACACCGGCGCAGCTAATTAAGCTGCGGGTGTCGAACTTGCGTTTCTAAATGAGCCGCTTCAGATATTGTTAGGTTTACCCAGCGCAGAATCTCAAATTAAAATGTTGGTACATCTTAAACAGAGCGTACGCCAATAACTCCAATTTAATTTTTCTGTTCCGGGCGTCCATTAAAAGAGTGGATGAGTGAGAGCGATGTTGTCCTCATACTTCATCATCGACGTGGAATCTTGTTTCAAAGTACTTTTACTAATCATTACTGTGTGTATGTAGCTTTAATGCTAATGAGCTGTGTTTGTCTCCAAGTTTTTTGATTGATTGATTGAGACTTCTATTAGTAGATTGCACAGTGAAGTACATATTCCGTACAATTGACCACTAAATGGAAACACCCGAATACGTTTTTCAACTTGTTTGAGTCGGGGTCCATGATTCATGATACAGATATATACTATCATATGTACTATCATCATAATACAGTCATCACACAAGATAATCATCAGGGTATATACATGGAATTATTTACAATCCGGGGTGTGTAGAGGGGGGAGCCAGGAGATGGGGGGGTTAGGTTTGGTTGTTATCATCAGTCATCAACAATTGAGAACAGAGAAATGGATATTGTAACAGTGTAGGTCTGACTTGGTAGGATATGTACAGCAAGTAGTGGACATAGAGAGAGAGAGAGAGAGAGAGAGAGAGAGAGAGAGAGAGAGAGAGAGAGAGAGAGAGAGAGAGAGAAAGAGAGAGAGGGATCAGAAGGCACAAGAAAAGTATCTACATTTGATTGTTTACATTTGATTATTAACAATCCGGGGAGGGTGTTAGTTTAGGGTTGAAGTTGCCTGGAGGTGTACTTTTATTGCGGTTTTGAAGGAGGATGGAGATGCACTTTCTTTTATACCTGTTGGGAGTGCATTCCACATTGATGTGGCATAGAAAGAGAATGAGTTAAGACCTTTGTTAGATCGGAATCTGGATTTAACGTGGTTAGTGGAGCTCCCCCTGGTGTTGGGGATATGGCGGTCATTTACGT
Source organism: Nerophis lumbriciformis (assembly GCF_033978685.3). Lineage (NCBI taxonomy): Eukaryota > Metazoa > Chordata > Actinopteri > Syngnathiformes > Syngnathidae > Nerophis > Nerophis lumbriciformis. The sequence goes on along the minus strand of NC_084575.2, from coordinate 10,329,698 downwards.
TAAGGAAGTAGTTTGACATGTACTTCGGTATCAGGGAGGTGTAGCGGATTTTATAGACCAGGCTCAGTGCAAGTTGTTTTACTCTGTCCTCCACCCTGAGTCAGCCCACTTTGGAGAAGTGGGTAGGAGTGAGGTGAGATCTGGGGTGGAGGTCTAGAAGTAATTTGACTAGCTTGTCCTGGGATGTTTGGAGTTTAGATTTGAGGGTTTTGGAGGTGCTCGGGTACCAGGAGGTGCATGCGTAATCGAAAAAAGGTTGAACGAGAGTTCCCGCTAGAATCCTCATGGTGCTTTTGTTGACCAGAGAGGAGATTCTATAGAGAAATCTCGTTTGTTGGTTGACCTTTTTGATTGCCTTGGTTGCAATTTTATCACAGGAAAGATTAGCCTCTAGAATGGAACCTAGGTAGGTGACCTCATCCTTCCTAGTGATAACAATGTCACCCACTTTTATAGTGAAGTCATTGACTTTCTTAAGGTTGATGTGGGACCCAAACAGGATGGATTCCGTTTTACCCAAGTGTATGGATAGCTTGTTGTCAGCGAGCCAGGTGCATGTTCTACAGAGTTCAGCACTGAGGATTTTCTCTACCTGTGACTTGTCCTTGTCTGATACCAGCAGGGCCGAGTCATCCGCAAACAAGAACAATTCACAGTCGCATGCCGATGACAAGTCGTTTATGTATACTAGGAACAGTAAAGTCCCTAATATACTGCCTTGGGGGACTCCACAGCTTACTGAGAGGGGGGGGGAGGACACGGTGCCGTTCACCTCTACCACCTGTTCGCTCCCCTCCAAGTAAGATTGCATCCAGCTCGATGAGGTTTTGTCAAATCCGATTGCTCTCAGCTAATTCAACAGTATAGCGTGGTTAACGGTGTCAAAGCCCTTCTGAAGATCCAGCATGACCGTGTCGCAGTATTTGCCCGCGTCCACCTCATGTTTGATGTGGCCTTGTGGTTAAAGTGTCCGCCCTGAGATCGGAAGGTCGTGCGTTCAAACCCCGGCCGAGTCATACCAAAGACTATAAAAATGGGACCCATTACCTCCCTGCTTGGCACTCAGCATCAAGGGTTGGAATTGGGGGTTAAATCACCAAAAATGATTCCCGGGTGTGGCCACCGCTGCAGGGGGTGGAACAAGGAGATGGATCAAATGCAGAGAATAATGTTACCACACCTCGTGTGTGAGTGACAATCAATGGTACTTTAACTTTAACTTTTTAACTTTAACTTTTTAACTTTTTAACTTTAACTTTACTTTAACTTTAACTTGACATGCTTTTGACGGCCGACAGTTTGTACCTTCAACAGCTGCACTACACAACATGCTGATTATCTGCAGTACAACTGCTTCAGTGTTGAAGTAGAAGCGCGTATCACTGATGTTTCATTTGTACATGAATAAGAGGACCAAAGTGTTGACATTGAAAGATGATATGAGGATGCAAATGTACGCTGCATGTAGATGCTTCTTTAATCTAATTCAAGGGTAGGAATTTGACTTGCAAAAAGTGGCACTAAGATAAATTACACTGAGATGAAGGCTTTGCTGTTCGCCACAAACAACAGGAAATAATGAAACAAAGAGGAATGCTGGTTGCAAATTGGCTTCATTTCATCGGGGGATGGTTCACACCTATCTGTACAATTGTGCAATATGACTTTTATTCAATATTAAATTCAGACAGCAACAGCATGGAATACATTACTGCAGTACATCAGAAGCCAAGCTAATCGTTGCACTCAGGGGTCCCAGTCGCCATGACGATGACGTGATGCTGCTCAGATGACAATTGCTGTGACTATTGTCATCATCTGTACAGTCGTCATTCTTTCGCTCTCAGTGTTAATGGAGGGGATTTGAAGACAGAAGACGTCTGGAGGAATATTTATTTTATCTTCGAGAGCATAGTCCTGATTTATAAAACTCTTATTTGAAGCATGATACTTAAAGCTGTGCAAATTTGATTTTGATTTAGATTTATTGGTCCCCGTTGCAATTGCGATGAGGTGGCGACTTGTCCAGGGTGTACCCCGCCTTCCGCCCGATTGTAGCTGAGATAGGCTCCAGCGCCCCCCGCGACCCCAAAGGGAATAAGCGGTAGAAAATGGATGGATGGATGGTCCCCGTTGCATTCGGGCGGAAGGTGGGGTACACCCTGGACAAGTCGCCACCTCATCTGAGATAGGCTCCAGCACCCCCGCGACCCCAAACGGGACAAGCGGTAGAAAATGGATGGATGGATGGATGGTGTCCGTTGGGGAAATTCATTTTCACTGCCGTACATTTAAACAATAGACATTACACATCACGAACAAAAATAACAAAAAAACATCAGACATGACCAACACATTTACAGGCTTGTCAGACAGGTCGGCCGGGCCTGCTGTTTAGGGCGGCTATAGCTGCAGGGATAAGGCTTCTCCCGAGGCGGGCCCTCCGGAATTTGATAGTTCTGTACCTGCGCCCTGATGGTAGTGGGATGATGTATTGGTGTAGTGGGTGAGTCATATCCTGGACTATTGTGTTTGCCAGAAAGATGGACCTGTGGTTTTGATCTGAGATGTTGTGTGTGGGTAGGCCGATGATTTTAGCTGCTATGTGTCAGAAAAATTGTATGTAAATGATCAAAAAACTTTCCGCTCTCTGGGTTCCCAGTGAGCAGATGAGAGATGTCTTTGTTGTACCAAGCAGAAGTCTTGGAAGATTCCGCTGTATACGATGGAAGGAGACGGGAGGGGTTATCCATTGTCCTCGAAAACCTGCCCCAGCTGGATCCAGGACGAGCCCAAGCCCGAGACATCTTCTTCTTTTGTCTTCAATGTGACCGAAAACAATGACTGTTTTACATACTCCCCATTCCTGCTGAGACATGTGTTGTTGCGTAAACATTGACTATTTAAATAAAAGAGGAGACGGAAACCTTTTTCGTCAGAGCGTGCTAAGACACTGTAAGAGGTTACAGGTCGACGCCGTCTCTCCTCAATTGAGTCCAAATTTAATTCTGTCTCTGTTTGATTCCTTGCCTTTTTGTCTTGTTTAATAGATGTCGTCAGTGTTTGAACCTGACACTATGTTTGTAATGCGTGTGAGTTTGGTCCGGTTGGTTACAGAAAGCATAGTGAAAAAACATGTGGAACAGTCCAGAAGGATGGGTTGAACAATGCTTTGGTACAGTAATAACAGGAGGTGAGGTGCAACGTATAGTCCTTTAAGTTTGACAGTCTTTGTTGACTTCTTTTTTGAATGTCCGTGGTGTGCTGATCAAAGGTGAGTTTATTGTCCAAGGTTACGCCCAGGTATTTAAAAGTGTCAACTGTACTTTTTAATGAAGTTGTAATGCCGATATTTGTATTTACAGCCTGTTTATCAATCAATCAATCGATCAAGGTTTATCTATATAGCCCTTAATCACAAGTGTCTCAAAGGGCTGCACAAACCACGACGACATCCTCGGCTCAGATCCCACATCAGGGCAAGAAAAAACTCAACCCAATGGGATACAATGAGAAACTTTGGAGGGGACCGCAGATATGGGGACCCCTGGGCGACTGGTGCAATGGATGTCGACTGGATCTAGTTAAGAGTGTGAAAGTCCAGTCCATAGTGGGGCCAGCAGAAGATCATCTTGAGTGGAGACAAGTCAGCAGCACAGAGATGTCCCCAACTGATGCACAGATGAGTGGTCCACCCCGGGTCCCTGACTTTGAACAGCTATTGGTCACCCAATAACCTCTCCACGCAGGAGAAGGGGGCAGAGCAGAAAAGAGACGGCAGATCAACTGGTCTAAAAGGGGGGGGTCTATTTAAAGGCTAGCGTATCCAAATGAGTTTTAAGATGGGACTTAAATGCTTCTAAAGAGGAGGTTTAGGGGCACCAAAGGTGACAAAGATCTGTCATCTCCATCACTTTTTTTTGCTCCATAGGCTTGGCTGTGTGACGGTACAGCGGGAGAAGGAGACGGCAGTGAGACAGTGACGTCGTTAGCTGTCAGCGTATTTATTAACAGCTTGAGATGTACGTGAGGTGCGTGCAAAATCCAAATATATGAAATGTGACTATGTGTGGTAATTATATGCGAGTGATTACCAGCGGGTGTTGAAGGTGCGTGTTGGGATCGAGGCGGAAGTCCAAAGAGGGCAAGGCAGGCTCGGAAGTCAAAAGACAGGTCAAGGGATGGGCCAATGCGTCGTGGTCAGGGTGCAGGCGTGAGGTCAAAGTCCAGAGAGGCAAGAGGAAGTCCAGAGGGGATCCAGGAAGACGAGACACACAGCTCGGCGACGGGAAGCTGGCGAAAGACACAACACGGGACAAAATGAACACGACGGGGAGGGAACACAGAGAGAGGATATGCACATGCGAGAAGGCTGGAGACGTATTGGCTTACTGTACGTGTACGAGAAACTACGTTCTGGCACTGGATCTCAAGACGCGCTGGCTTATGAAGGCAGGATTGTGTAGATCTCTGAGTGGCGCTCAAACGTGCACATCAACTATCTCATCAAAACTTGTGTTTGTTTCTTGTGGAAACAAAGCGGGAACAAAAACGAGTAACAATATGTTAACTTTACTGACCAAACGACACAACCCGTGACAAATATGATTTCTTTCATAGGTTGAAATGCTCGCAACTCAAATTATTTTCCCAACTTAAAGCATAACAAAAACGTGAGAGACAGCTCACATCTCAAATTACTTGTGAATTAAGGTACTTGAAAGTTAAATGACTAAAGTATCATGAAAATAATTTACACTGGTGGGTAGTAACATGTATTCTATTACATTTACTTAAGTAGATTTTTCAATAAATTGTTTTAATGCAACATACTTTTTACTTGTGTGTTTGTGTGAAGAAGGAACTTCTTCTACTTCGTTACATTGCGGTTTGTTCTGATTAGTACATTTCTATATACCACCATATTTATTTATAATCTATTGGTTACTGCTTGCAAAGATGTATTAATTTGGCTCGTTAGAGAGACTTCTGTCACATGACTTTGTTTCACCAATCCAACGTAAGCACTAACGACCTTTGACTCCATTTCACCAATCAAACAGAGCCTGGCAGTCACATGACCAATCAAACATGATGTCATACCTTGGACTAACATCTTCTTTATTTCCAAATGTGCACCTTGTATCATTGCATGCCTACTTTAAAAAAAAAAAATTATAGCATTTTTATTTCATTGTTTTCCTTCGGAATGTGACTTTTATTAATTTGTGGTGGTAGAGCATTCAGTGAGTTTTGATTGATTGATTGAAACTTTTATTAGTAGATTGCACAGTACAGTACATATTCCGTACAATTGACCACTAAATGGTAACACCCGAATAAGTATTTCAACTTGTTTAAGTCGGGGTCCACGTAAATCAATTCAGGGTAAGTTGTTCACAATGTTTCTGATAAATGTCTCAATGCAGCATTGTGACAATAAGAGAATATTCCTGCGAGAAAAACATTAACATCCTGTCAGAAGTCATTGCCACTCTTCTATCTGCAGGGGATGATTGTGTTGGTTTTCATCAGAGTGGATATCAATTACTTGGACTTACTGTGTTGTGTGTGTGTGTGTGTGTGTGTGTGTGCGTGTGTGTGTGTGTGTGTGTGTGTGTGTGTGTGTGTGTGTGTGTGTGTGTGTGTGTGTGTGTGTGTGTGTGTGTGCGTGTGTGTGCGTGTGTGTGCGTGCGTGTGCGTGTGTGTGTGTGTGTGTGTGTGTGTGTGTGTGTGTGTGTGTGTGTGTGTGTGTGTGTGTCTGTGTGTGTGCGTGTAGAGCTTTGAACTTGCAACAGCACTGTCAGCTTCACCAACAACATTTGTTCAACATTAATGAGTGTGGAAATAAACACACAATTATTTAGTCTTCTACTGCAGTTAATGTATCCTATTTTTTGGACCATAGGCCGCACCAGATTATAAGGCGCACTGCCGATGAGCGGGTCTATTTAGGTCTGTTTTCATACAAAATGCGCACCGGGTTATAAGCAGAGGTGGGTAGTAACGCGCTACATTTACTCCGTTACATCTACTTGAGTAACTTTTGGGATAAATTGTACTTCTAAGAGTAGTTTTAATGCAACATACTTTTACTTTTACTTGAGTATATTTATAGAGAAGAAACGCTACTTTTACTCCGCTACTTTTATCTACATTCAGCTCGCTACTCGCTACTAATTTTTATCGATCTGTTAATGCACGCTTTGTTTGTTTTGGTCTGTCAGACAGACCTTCATAGTGCCTGCGTTTCAACAAATACAGTCACTGGTGACGTTCACTCCGTTCCACCAATCAGATGCAGTCACTGGTGACGTTGGACCAATCAAACAGAGCCAGGTGGTCACATGACCTGACTTAAACAAGTTGAAAAACTTATTGGGGTGTTACCATTTAGTGGTCAATTGTACGGAATATATACTGTACTGTGCAATCTACTAATAAAAGTTTCAATCAATCAATCAAAAGTGTGAAGGAAAAAAGACCCTTTTCCATCCCGTCAAAAGCCTAAAGACTGACTGCACAGTTCCTGTCTTCACAATAAAAGTGCCGCTCCATCGCGCCTGCGCTTTCAAAATAAGAGTCTCCGAAAGCCTGCGCAAACAAGCTAGCAAGCTACGGAGTTTGCCGCCAATGTATTTCTTGTAAAGTGTATAAAAACGAATATGGAAGCTGGACATATAAGATGCCAAAAACCAACTACTTTCATGTGGTATTAGACAGAAAGGAGGAACTTTTTTTCTCCTCCATTTGAAAACGTGGACGTTTGTCATCACTACTGTCTGATTACAATCAATGCAAGTCATCAGAATCAGGTAATACACCAACTTATATTCTTGTCTTCATGAAAGAAAGGAATCTATATGTGTTAAACATGCATGTATATTCATTAAAACACTATTAACATGTAATCAAAAACGGCAAACAAAAAAATATATAAATTATATACTGTATATATCAATGTATGTATATATATATATATATATATATATATATAATGTGTGTGTGTATATATATATATATATATTTATATATGTGTGTGTGTATATATATATGATATGTGTGTGTATGTTACTCATCAGTTACTCAGTACTTGAGTAGTTTTTTCACAACATACTTTTTACTTTTACTCAAGTAAATATTTGGGTGACTACTCCTTACTTTTACTTGAGTAATAAATCTCTAAAGTAACAGTACTCTTACTTGAGTACAATTTCTGGCTACTCTACCCACCTCTGGTTGTAAGGCCCGTTAAAAGGGTCATATTGTGATTTTTTTCTAAATGTAAAAGACTTCCTTGTGGTCTACATCAGTGTTTTTCAACCACTGTGCCGCGGCACACTAGTGTGTCGTGAGCAGTGTTGGGACTAACGCGTTACAAAGTAACGCGTTACTGTAACGCCGTTAGTTTCGGCGGTAACTAGTAATCTAACGCGTTATTTTTTTATATTCAGTAACTCAGTTACCGTTACTCCATGATGCGTTACTGCGTTATTTTGCGTTACTTTTTATGTAGTATAAAGTGTGTTTTATCGGAGCGCTGCTGTCGTTCTGATTCTTCTTGTGTCACAAGCCGGAGAAGAGAGACGTGCGCTCTGTGTGGGTGTGTGGGGAGGGGAGGGGAGGGGAGGGGAGGGGAGGGGAGGGGAGGGGGGCGTCTCTGATCATGGCGGAGCCAGAAGTCGAGTTTGCTAACATGGAGATATTTTCACTACTTTTCTTTTGTCCAGCACAAAAAAAAGAACATTTTAGTTAAATGTAAATTGTGCTTTGGATCAAAGATGCCATCTACTGCCCAAAACAGCAATTCAAATCTGCTGAAACAAGCTACATAAGCAACATGCTTCGACGAAGCTAGTAAAGAGAGACAGAGACTCTGATGCCACTTCACCTCCACCATTTAAGGATTAACTTTGCCTCTTCTCATCATTCACCGCTGAAGGTACACACACTCTGTCAATCAATGTTCCTTCTAATTGTTCATGTGTGTGAGCAAACGCAAAAACTCCCTGAGCATGAGTGGAGCCCATGTGAGCAACTTTAGACGTGCACACTGTGGCTACACCAGCAGCACACCTGTCCCAAACCTCACTAAATAACAAGTTCAATCTCCATCCATCCATCCATTTTCTACCGCTTGTCTCTTTCGGGGTGGCAGGAGCCTATTTCAGCTGCATTCGGGCGGAAGGCAGGGTACACCCTGGACAAGTCCCCCCCTCATCACAGGGCCAACACAGATAGACAGACAACATTCTCTTATTATTATAATCAAATGACAGCAGTCATTTCCATTTCTAATATAAGTGTTTAGGCCCACTTACAATGACAATAACAACAAATATTGTTTTTCATGAACTGTGTACTTGTATTGTTTGTCTGGGTGGAGGTCCTGCTTTGGAAATAGTTTGTACCCCTTTCATTTAGTTCCCATTAAAACATTCACATGTTGCACAATGAGATGTAAGCAGGGGATCATGTGTACATTCCTGCAACTTCCTGTTTGTAAAAAATATATTTTTATTAGTATTTATTTAATATACTAACAGCATTTAATAATTAATATTTATAAATTAAGATTCCTAATAAATGACACTAGAATAAGCACACATTTGATTGGTAAATCATCGAGTAACGACCTGGAATTACACTTTATGTGTGGTGTTGGAGTTGTCTGACTTTTTGTGTGGCTGTAAACGCATCACTGGCTAAGTGCCATATGTGCAAGTGTTGGCACACGTGAGAAAGAGCGAGCGGCTGCTGTTGATATAACAAAGTTGCTTTTGGTCTGGTTTGTACTGCAGAAAATGACCACTTTTGCTAGATATCATTTTTTTTACTAATGTTTTGGTGATGTGTTTATGGCCGACAATAAAGAGTTTTGCTCAGTAAAGAAAATGCCTGGTTAGGCTTTGTGTATGTAGTGTGTGCCTTTCTTGGTTTACATCTATGCTGTTATTATGCTGTTTGTTACTTATGTACGTTATGTTGCAGCTATTTAAAATAGTTTTGTCAATTTGTTCTGGCCAGAAACAAATTGGCCTTTGTAACATATCTTTGTCTTTGTGTGTTGTATGTAGAGCACATTGCTTAGCAGAGTTGAGTGATGCAAATGCATGTCAAGTTGATCAACACATTGTATTATTCTCCAGTGCAATAACAGTACTGAAATGAAGGCTAAAAGGGCATAAATGGGAGCTTTAAAAAAAAAAAAAAAGAAGAAGAAAAAAAGAAGTAACTAAATAGTTACTTTTCACAGTAACGCATTACTTTTTGGAGTAAGTAACTGAGTTAGTAACTGAGTTACTTTTGAAATGAAGTAACTAGTAACTGTAACTAGTTACTGCTCTGCAGTAACTAACCCAACACTGGTCGTGAGATACAATCTGGTGTGATGGTGTGGTGGGAGATTATCTAATTTCACCTATTTGGGTTAAAAATATTTTTTGCAAACCAGTAATTATAGTCTGCAAATGATGTGTTGTTGTTGAGTGTCGGTGCTGTCTAGAGCTCGGCAGAGTAACCGTGTAATACTCTTCCATATCAGTAGGTGGCAGCCGCTCGCTTTGTAAATGTCGGGAACAGCGGGAGGCAGTGTGCAGGTATAAAGGTGTCTAATGCTTAAACCAAAAATAAACAAAAGGTGAGTGCCCCTAAGAAAAGGCATCGAAGCTTAGAGAAGGCTATGCCGAACGAAACTAAAACTGAACTGGCTACAAAGTAAACAAAAACAGAATGCTGGATGACAGCAAAGACTTACTGTGGAGCAGACGCCGTCCACAATGTACATCCGAACATGACACGACAATCAACAATGTCCCCACAAAGAAGGATAAAAACAACTGATATATTCTTGATTGCTAAAACAAAGTAGATGCGGGACATTAAACTGCTACAGGAAAATACCAAAAAAAGAGAAAAAGCCACCAAAATAGGAGCGTAAGACAAGAAGTAAAACACTACACACAGGAAAACAGCAAAAAAGTCAAAATAAATCAGGGTGTGATGTGACAGGTGGTGACAGTACACCTACTTTGAGACAAGAGCTATAGTGATGCATGCTTGGTTATGGTTTAAAGTCATATCCAACAATTGTGACGACTTTTTACTGTCAACTGAGTTTTGTTTTTTAATAATTTCTGCTTGTGGTGTGCCTCCGGATTTTTTTCAACGCAAAAAATGTGCCTCGGCTCAAAAAATGTTGAAAAACACTGCTCTACATAACATGTAATGGTGGTTCTTTGGTCAAAATGTTGCATGGATTATGTTTTACAGACAGTTGCTTTCTGACTGTTGCTTCAGGATGCGTCGTTTTGTGGGTGGTCTTATTTACGTGGCTCCCCTCCGACAGCGTCTTCTCCCCGTCATCTTTGTTTTAGCGGTGTAGCGTGCAAGGACGGGGGTGGAAGAAGTGTCAAAAGATGGAGCTAACTGTTTTAATGACATTCAGGCTTTACTTCAATCAATAACGGAGCAGCATCTCCTCATCTGTGGTTCACTAGTGCAACAACAACGACGGAAATGTGTCCCATGAAAAACCGTACGACCGGAACTCTCTGATAACTAAAGTTGCTTGGGTGAATAATGTTAACTCACTACACCGGTAGTTTTTAGCGCTTTCATAGTGAGTTTACTGACAGATATAAGTAATAACTTTAAGCTACTTTAAATTAGAAATGGCAACAGCGGAGAATGAATGACCCATTAAAAGAAGATAGAGAAAAAGAAGACTACAATGGCGGACGTGTGCAAACTTTCAAGACTTATACAGATCCCAAATACAGATCAGCAAGTACCAGAAGGTAAGAAAAGTTGTTTTTGCATAATATTGCAAGACAAAACACTGCTAATAGGTGCCATTTTGTCCTTATACACACACCATAATAATACCTGTATATTGAAGCACAGTACGTCTGACTGCGGTAGCTATAATGCTCCAACAATCCATCAAACAGTGTGGCTTCATAGCTTACCAAAGTCGTACTAAAAACTTTTTGGCAGATTTTTGAGCACCTTGTGTAATGTTCTATATTCTCAATGGAACATTTAAAGATTTGGTGTTGTTTACTGGCCTCATCTTGCAGTCTACACATATCTCTTATGTGTGACTGCCATTTACTGGTCACACTTATCATTACACCATGTACAAAATAAAATAGCTTTGAGGTCGGTAAGCACAACCAGATTCATTCCGTACATTAGGCGCACCGGTTTATAAGGCGCACTGTGGATTTTTAAGTGTGCTTTATAGAATGGTAAGTGTAAAAACATTCTCTGTCCTACCTTTTTTCCTTCCTACCTTCTGTCCTCTCTTCCAAAGGAGAAGACATTGACTTATTTCCCTCAACTTGTTTTCATTTTCTTAAAATATGCTGTTTTATTTGAAACTGTGGTTTTTCACGACGTGATATCAAATGTCAAACAAATTCATTAGCTGTGCTGATGTTACTTGGGTTTTGAATTTAAAAAAATAATTACATCAGATTATTTAGGATGCAACAATATTTAATAGAACTGTAAACACGTTTAAGATGAGTCTAATGGTCTATTTATATGTTTTATTATATATTTGTCATGCTTCTGTATTCAGCATGCCATGCCAAAGCTGCTCCGAACATTTCCTCCGCTGCAGAGCCCATATTTGGTGTTCCTGGGGCGGAGCCACCATTCCACACCTAATTGCACTCTGCAATCAGGTCTTCATAAGCCCTGTTGTTTCGACTCTGGTCACTGGATCATTCCTCTGCCGCACCTGTTCCAGTGTCTGAGTGCTAGGCCTGCCCTGGTTCCTGAGTAACTATTGACTTATTGACCCTTTGCCTATCTTATCGAAGAACGTTTTAATTTTGACCTTTTGCCAGTTTGAGTTCAGTGGCGTCGCCCCATTTTACACACTTTATTTTTCTTCAACTTTTTTTTTGCAGCAACCTTTTGTTGCCGTCGCTTTTTTTTTAGTCTTTTAGACTTGGAGTTATGTTTGTTTGTTTTTTTACACCTGGTGTGCTTCCTTTGTTAATATATCTTTTTGTATGGACTCTTCTCTCCTATGTGGTCCAATTACACGGTCAAGCCTGCTCCTGACAATATTCACACATACGCATACTTGCCAACCTTGAGACCTCCGATTTCGGGAGGTGGGTGGGGCGGGGGGCGTGGTTAAGAGGGGAGGAGTATATTTACAGCTAGAATTCACCAAGTCAAGTATTTCATATATATATATATATATATATATATATATATATATATATATATATGTATGTGTGGGAAAAAAAATCACAAGACTATTTCATCTCTACAGGCCTGTTTCATGAGGGGGTGTACCCTCAATCATCAGGAGATTTTAATGGGAGCATTCGCATACCATGGTTTATATAGGGCACAGAGTGGGTGGGTACAGGCTGGCCTAGGGGCGTAGTGATTGGCTCATGTGTTACCTAGGAGGTGTTTTCGTCTATGGCGGCATGCTGTTACAATTTCGCTGCGCTTGTTGAGGGATGACAGGTCTGGACGGTAAATAATAAACAGTTTCTCTTTCAAGCATAGGTTGCATCTTTTATTACCACTATTGTAAGGTGTGCTGGATGCAAGAATTTGCCATGTCATTGAATATTCAACATTATTGTCTTTGAGGTCCCAAATGTGTTTGCTGAGTTCTGTGGTATTTCGCAAGTTTTTGTTCCTGAAAGAAGCCTTGTGATTGTTCCATCTGGTTTTGAATTCTCCCTCGGTTAATCCTACATATGTGTCGGATGTGTTAATGTCCTTGCGTATTACCTTAGATTGGTAGACAACTGATGTTTGTAAGCACCCCCCGTTATATATATATATATATATATATATATACATATATATATAAATAAGAAATAATTGACTTTCAGTGAATTCTAGCAATATATGTATATTTATTGTATTATATATATATATATATATATATATATATATATATATATATATATATATATATATATATAAAATAAATACTCGAATTTCAGTGTTCATTTATTTACACATATACACACATCTACTCATTGTTGAGTTTAAGGGTTGAATTGTCCATACTTCTATTCTCTGTCACTATTTTTCTAACCATGCTGAACACCCTCTCTGATGATGCATTGCTGTGTGGCACGCACAAAAGTGCTTTCATCAAATGCACTAGAGTCTGGAATCTTCCGTCTCTCCCTAGCATGGCCCAAAACCGATCAATCTTTGCTTCCTGAGGAAGATCTTCACTGCCAAGCACTTGGTAGTCCACTACTTCTTCCCGGAGGCTATCCAGGTCCAATCGCAGCTGCAGCTTGGAACTTACAAGCGTATTACTTAATCTTACTCGTCATCGGCGTCGCCATGGCTGTATCTTCCTTGTTCTTCTGCTTCGTCTCCTTGTTGTGTGCGCAGTTGTGCACTGCACTCTCCAAAAGCCGTAGATGTTATTGTCACATATGCATGTACAGTAGATGGCAGTATTGTCCTGTTTAAGAGTGTCACAACATTGCTGTTTACGGCAGACAAACTGCTTTACGGTAGACGAAAACGTGACTGCTGTTGTTGTGTGTTGTTGCCGCGCTGGGAGAACGTTCATGAAACTGCCTAACAATAAACCCACATAAGAAACCAAGAACTCGCCCTCGATCATTCTACAGTTATAACGTGATTGGGCAGGCACGCTGTTTATATCGTGGGAAAGCGGACGTGAAAACAGGCTGTCGACATGTCACTCAGGTCGTATAGAGCTGGAGGGGGCGTGGCCTCCAGCTCCGCCTGAATTTCGGGAGATTTTCGGGAGAAAATTTGTCCCGGGAGGTTTTCGGGAGAGGCGCTGAATTTCGGGAGTCTCCCGGAAAATCCGGGAGGGTTGGCAAGTATGCACATACGGTATTTTTAAGATAATACAATAAAGATCAATAAAACTATCAGTCCAGCAGATAATTAATATGATAATTAATGATAAACAATAATTTTATTTGGATTGGTTTCCCATCATTTTTTTTTTTTACATACATTCTTCTATTTGCATTTCAAAATATGTATTATTTTTGTATTGTATTTATATTCTCTTCCTATTTAATCTATGCTATTTATAACCTACTTTATTCTATTTGAATTATGTACATACTAGTGTTGTAACGATACCAATATTTTTGTACCGGTACCGGTACTAAAATTATTTCGATACTTTTCGGTACTTTTTTAAATAAAGGGCACCACAAAAAAATTGCATTATTGGCTTTATTTTAACAAAAAATCTTAGGATACATTAAACATATGTTTCTTATTGCAGTTAAGTCCTTGTATAAATTAGTGAACATACTAGACAACTTGTCTTTTATTAGCAAGTAAACAAACAAAGGGTCCTAATTTAGCTGCTGACATATGCAGTAACATATAGTGTCATTTTTCATTCTATTATTTTGTCTACATTATTAAGAACAAGTGGTAGAAAATAAATTATTAATCTACTTGTTCATTTACTGTTAATATCTGCTTACTTTCCCATTCAACATGTTCTATCTAAACTTCTGTTAAAATGTGATAATCACTTATTCTTCTGTTGTTTGATACTTTACATTACTTTTGGATGATACCACACTTTTGGGTATCAATCCGATACCAAGTAGTTACAGGATCATACATTGGTCATATTCAAAGTCCTCATGTGTCCAGGGACATATTTCCTGAGTTTATAAACATAATATATTGTTTTTTAAAACGAAAGAAGATGTTGTGATGCCAAAATATATCGACGTAATTAGAGTAGTATCGGCTAGATACGTGCCTGTACTTGATATCATTACAGTGGATGTTAGGTGTAGATCCAACAATGGCGTGTGTTTACATTTTGACGCCGGTGAGCTACGGTGTGTAGTGAAGCATGTTTAGCCATTCCTCGTCCTGCAGGGATGATACTTGTAAGAAACGTACTTTATTTGTCGCCATGGAGACCAGGATTAGTGATTTAGAAGTAGCTAAAACACTGCCGACGGCGGATGGACGTTAGCCGCTAGCTAGCCATGTCTTAAAGCACCTCTTCCTGAGGGCGTTTCAGTGTTATAACGTCCCCTTTTTTTAAGCCAAAATGTGTCCGTTCTCCCTTTTCTGTCTACACGCTGTGTCTATGAGTTGGGAAATTGTGTTAGATGTAAATATAAACGGAATACAATGATTTGCAAATCATTTTCAACCCATATTCAGTTGAATATGCAAAAACAACATGTTTGATGTTCAAACTGATAAACATTTTTTTTTTTTTGCAAATAATCTTTAACTTTAGAATTTGATGCCAGCAACACGTGACAAAGAAGTTGGGAAAGGTGGCAATAAATACTGATAAAGTTGAGGAATGCTCATCAAACACTTATTTGGAACATCCCACAGGTGAACAGGCAAATTGGGAACAGGTGGGTGCCATGATTGGGTATAAAAGTAGGTTCAATGAAATGCTCAGTCATTCACAAACAAGGATGGGGCGAGGGTCAACACTTTGTCAACAAATGCGTGAGAAAATTGTTGAACAGTTTAGGAAAAACCTTTCTCAACCAGCTATTGCAAGGAATTTAGGGATTTCACCATCTACGGTCCGTAATATCATCAAAGGGTTCAGAGAATCTGGAGAAATCACTGCACGTAAGCAGCTAAGCCAGTGACCTTCGATCCCTCAGGCTGTACTGCATCAACAAGCGATATCAGTGTGTAAAAGATATCACCACATGGGCTCAGGAACACTTCAGAAACCCACTGTCAGTAACTACAGTTGGTCGCTACATCTGTAAGTGCAAGTTAAAACTCTCCTATGCAAGCCGAAAAACGTATATCAACAACACCCAGAAACGCCGTCGGCTTCGCTGGGCCTGAGCTCATCTAAGATGGACTGATACAAAGTGGAAAAGTGTTCTGTGGTCTGACGAGTCCACATTTCAAATTGTTTTTGGAAACTGTGGACGTCGTGTCCTCCGGACCAAAGAGGAAAAGAACCATCCGGATTGTTATAGGCGCAAAGTTGAAAAGCCAGCATCTGTGATGGTATGGGGGTGTATTAGTGCCCAAGACATGGGTAACTTACACATCTGTGAAGGCGCCATTAATGCTGAAAGGTACATACAGGTTTTGGAGCAACATATGTTGCCATCCAAGCAACGTTACCATGGACGCCCCTGCTTATTTCAGCAAGACAATGCCAAGCCACGTGTTACATCAACGTGGCTTTATAGTAAAAGAGTGCGGGTACTAGACTGGCCTGCCTGTAGTCCAGACATGTCTCCCATTGAAAATGTGTGGTGCATTATGAAGCCTAAAATACCACAACGGAGACCCCCGGACTGTTGAACAACTTAAGCTGTACATCAAGCAAGAATGGGAAAGAATTCCACCTGAGAAGCTTAAAAAATGTGTCTCCTCAGTTCCCAAACGTTTACTGAGTGTTGTTAAAAGGAAAGGCCATGTAACACAGTGGTGAACATTCCCTTTCCCAACTACTTTGGCACGTGTTGCAGGCATGAAATTCTAAGTTAATTATTATTGTTCATGAGTTTGAACATCAAATATCTTGTCCTTGTAGTGCATTCAATTGAATATGGGTTGAAAAGGATTTGCAAATCATTGTATTCCGTTTATATTTACATCTAACACAATTTCCCAACTCATATGGAAACGGGGTTTGTAAGTACTCCGTGTGTGTGCTAACAAACATGCTCTTCTGCTCGTAAAACCAGCAATGAGACGACGTGATGGGCGTGGGGTGCGTGGGGGACCAGTACGTATAGTACCGAAAATGATTCATTAGTATCGCGGTATTATACTAATACTGGTATTATTCAAGTGGTAACCTTTGGGATGAAATCTGGGACCTGGTACTGAAGTTCATGTTATCTCATGTGTGCTGCCATGATATTAAAGTTGCTTCAATCTTTGAATATTCAGGTCAATAAAAGGAATGCACAATATATTTATTTTTTTCGAGTCAATACAGACAACTTCCTGCTTCTCAAGACCGATACCAATAACTGATTGTGGGAGGAGGGGACGTGATATCCGTGGAACGGGTAGGGAACGACCTCTACACTGATAACTTGCACGTGTTTGACATCTAAGTGTAGTTTGTGCAAAGATTTAACAAAGTGTATGTTACTTTTGCATTATTTGTTGCAAATGGCACACAAAAAGCCTTTCTCTGAAACAGTGAAGAAGTCCCACACCATCGACGCCATGTTTGTTTACAATGAGCTAGAGGTGTGCAGTGCAAGCAGGAGAAAAATTGTGCCTCTCCTTCATCCAAATCATTGTGTTGTCAGCGCATTGAATCAATGACAACTGGGCTGTTCAGGTTGTCATAGCAACCGCTTCACATCTCATTCAGCAGGCTTCATCACTCGATGCTCTAAGACGACGTCGGGCAGCCTGAACAATTTGGAAAGTTGGTGAATGCCTTAAAGAGTTGTAAATGTTCGAGGTAATATGCACTAAAACATCATCTGTGTGCATTTTTCATTTGTCAATATGACTTATTTTGTCCTTGAAGGGAAAATAAGGCCATGTCCACAACAACACGGATAGTTTCAAAAAAGCATATCTGGTGTTAAAACAATCTCTATCCACATGAGTGTGGCTTTAAAACTGTCTTTGTCTACACACAAACACATACACCTGCTATCTTGCACATTTGGTCCAATCAGAAGCAACTATATATATATATATATATATATATATATATATATATAGATATAGATATAGATATAGATATATATAGATATATATATATATAAGAGAAATACTTGAATTTCAGTGTTCATTTATTTACACATATACACACACATAACACTCATCTACTCATTGTTGAGTTAAAGGTTGAATTGTCCATCCTTGTTCTATTCTCTGTCACTATTTTTCTAACCATGCTGAACACCCTCTCTGATGATGCATTCTGCTTCGTCTCCTTGTTGTGTGCGCAGTTGTGCACTGCACTCTCTAAAAGCCGTAGATGTTATTGTCACATATGCATGTACAGTAGATGGCAGTATTGTCCTGTTTAAGAGTGTCACAACATTGCTGTTTACGGCAGACGAACTGCTTTACGGTAGACGAAAACGTGACTGCTGTTGTTGTGTGTTGTTGCCGCGCTGGGAGGACGTTAATGAAACTGCCTAACAATAAACCCACATAAGAAACCAAGAACTCGCCCTCGATCATTCTACAGTTATAACGTGATTGGGCAGGCACGCTGTTTATATTGTGGGAAAGCGGATGTGAAAACAGGCTGTCGACACGTCACTCAGGTGCGCATGAATTTCGGGAGATTTTCGGGAGAAAATTTGTCCCAGGAGATTTTCGGGAGAGGCGCTGAATTTCCCGAGTCTCCCGGAAAATCCAGGCAGGTTGGCAAGTATGCACATGACCAACACATTTACAGGCTTGTCAGAAATGTCGGCCGGGCTTGCTGTTTAGGGCGGCTATAGCTGCAGGGAAAACGCTTTTCCCGAGGCGGGAATTTGATAGTTCTGTACCTGCGCCCTGATGGTAGTGGGATGATGTATTGGTGTAGTGGGTGAGTCATATCCTGGACTATTGTGTTTGCCAGTCGAATGATGGACCTGTGGTTTAGATCTGAGATGTTGGGTGTGGGTAGGCCGATGATTTTAGCTGCTATGTTTGTAATGCGTGTGAGTTTGGTCCGGTTGGATACAGAAAGCATAGTGAAAAAACATGTGGAAAAGTAAAGAAGGATGGGTTGAACGATGCTTTGGTACAGTAATAACAGGAGGTGAGGTGCAACGTATAGTCCTTTAAGTTTACGGATGGTTGACAGTCTTTGTTGACTTCTTTTTTGTGCAAAGAGGTCGCCGCCTTTTTGCAAAGTCAGTTGCTACAGAGCTCCAAACTTCATTGTGACCTTCCAATTAGCCCACGTACAGTACGCAGAGAGCTTCATGGATTGGGTTTCCATGGCGGCTGTATCCAAGCCATACGTCACCAAGTCCAATGCAAAGCGACGGATGTAGTGGTGTAAAGCACGTCGCCACTGGACTCTAGAGCAGTGGAGTGATGAATCACGCTTTTCCATTTGGCAATCTGATGGACGAGTCTTGGTTTGGAGGTTGCCAGGAGAACGGTACATTTGGGACTGCATTGTGCCCAGTGTGAAATTTGGTGGAGGAGAAATTATGGTGTGGGGTTGTTTTGATAATAATAATAACTGCTTTAGCAGCCGCAACATTAATGCTGCCACAACAGTTACTCTTGCCTGCCTACTGCCTTCGGTAATGGCACCATTCCCAAATTATGTGGGCTCTATTGATAACCTCACTAACAACTTTAACGACGCCCTGCGCGAAACCATTTAAAGTATAGCACTGCTAAAGCTAAAAAGGGCCCTTAAAAGGCGTACCCCATGGTTTACAGAAGAAACTAGAGCTCTTAAATTATCATGTAGAAAGCTGGAACGCAAATGGTGCGCGACTAAACTTGAGGTTTTCCATCAAGCATGGAGTGATAGTTTAATAATTTATAAACACATGCTTACCTTAGCTAAAGCTAAATACTACTCAAATCTCATCCGCCTCAACAAAAACGATCCTAAGTATTTGTTCAGTGCAGTAGCATCACTAACCCGACAAGGGACTCCTCCCAGTAGCTCCACCCACTCGGCAGATGACTTTATGAATTTATTTAATAAGAAAATTGAACTCATTAGAAAGGAGATTAAAGACAACGCATCCCAGCTACAACTGGGTTCTATTAACACAGATACGACTGTATATACGACGGATATTGCCCTCCAAAATAGTCTCTCTCTTTTTCAATCAATCAATCAATCAATGTTTATTTATATAGCCCTAAATCACAAGTGTCTCAAAGGGCTGCACAAGCCACAACGACATCCTCGGTATAGCCCACATAAGGGCTTTTTGATGAAATAACATTAGAGGAATTGCTACGGCGTGTAAATGGGATAAAACAAACAACATGTTTACTTGACCCACTTCCTGGAAAACTTATCAAGGACCTGTGTGTAATATTAGGACCATCAGTGCTAAATATTATAAACGTATCTCTTTCCTCTGGCACTGTTCCCCGAGCATTCAAAAAAGCGGTTATTCATCCTCTGCTCAAAAGACCTAACCTCGATCCTGACCTCATGGTAAACTACCGGCCGGTGTCCCACCTTCCGTTTATTTTGAAAATCCTCGAAAAAATTGTTGCACAGCAGCTAAATGAACACTTAGCGTCTAACAATCACTGTGAACCTTTTCAATCCGGTTTCAGGGCAAATCACTCTACGGAGACAGCCCTCGCAAAAATGACTAATGATCTATTGCTAACGATGGATTCTGATGCGTCATCCATGTTGCTGCTTCTTGATCTTAGCACTGCTTTTGATACCGTTGATCATAATATTTTATTAGAGCGTATCAAAACACGTATTGGTATGTCAAACTTAGCCTTGTCTTGGTTCAACTCCTATCTTACTGACAGGATGCAGTGCATCTCCCATAACAATGTGACCTCGGACTATGTTAAGGTAAGTGTGGAGTTCCCCAGGATTCGGTTCTTGGCCCTGCACTCTTCAGCATCTACATGCTGCCGCGAGGCGACATCATACGCAAATACGGTGTTAGCTTTCACTGTTATGCTGATGACACCCAACTCTACATGCCCCTAAAGCTGACCAACACGCTAGATTCTAGTCAGCTGGAGGCGTGTCTTAATGAAATTAAACAATGGATGTCCGCTAACTTTTTGCAACTCAACGCTAAGAAAATGGAAATGCTGATTATCGGTCCTGCGAGACACCGACATCTATTTAATAATACCACCTTAACATTTGATAACTAAACAATTACACAAAGCGACTCGGTAAAGAATCTGGGTATTATCTTCAACCCAACTCTCTCCTTTGAATCACACATTAAGATTGTTACTAAAACGGCCTTCTCTCATCTCCGTAATATCGCTAAAATTTGTTCTATTTTATCCACTAGCGACGCTGAGATCATTATTCATGCGTTTGTTACGTCTCGCCTCGATTACTGTAACGTATTATTTTCGGGTCTCCCTATGTCTAGCATTAAAAGATTACAGTTGGTACAAAATGCGGCTGCTAGACTTTAGACAAGAATAAGAAAGTTTGATCATATTACGCCTATACTGGCTCACCTGCACTGGCTTCCTGTGCACTTAAGAAGTGACTTTAAGGTTTTACTACTTACGTATAAAATACTACACGGTCTAGCTTCGTCCTATCTTGCTGATTATATTGTACCATATGTCCCGGCAAGAAATCTGCGTTCAAAGAACTCCGGCTTATTAGTGATTCCCAGAGCCCAAAAAAAGTCTGCGGGCTATAGAGCGTTTTCTATTCGGGCTCCAGTACTATGGAATGCCCTCCCGGTAACAGTTAGAGATGCTACCTCAGTAGAAGCATTTAAGTCCCATCTTAAAACTCATTTGTATACTCTAGCCTTTAAATAGACCCCCTTTTAGACCAGTTGATCTGCCGTTTCTTTTATTTTCTGCTCTGCCCCCCTCTCCCTCGTGGAGGGGGCGGCACAGGTTCGGTGGCCACGGATGAAGCGCTGGCTGTCCAAAGTCGCAACCCGGTTTGGACCGCTCGCCTGTGCATGGGTTGGGAACGTCTCTGCACTGCTGACCTGTATCCGCTCGGGATGGCCTCCTGCTGGCCCCACTATGGACTGGACTCTCACTATTATGTTAGATCCACTATGGACTGGACTCTCACAATATTATGCTAGATCCATCCATCTAGATTGACGCCCATAATGGTGCCTTTGCATTAAAGTGTATATTGTCTTTAACTTCACTAACAATGAGGAAGGACACATCATGCTGTTTTTTAGTCGCTGGCATGCACGGTCACATCAACACAAATGTTGAGTTAACTCCATGATCTGTTGTTAAATAGGGGTTAAAAAGAAGAAATAATGTTTCACCTTTCTTATGGCACAAAGAAAAAAGTATTGCATGTCAAAGTTGTCCCATCAGCTGGAGGTCCAACAGTGATCGTATCCAAAACAGCTGATTGTCATTGACGCTGGCGGGAGTGTCGCAGCGTCTTTCCAAAGCCCATTTCTATGGAGGTTAATTTGTGTCTTTATGATGAAAGCTTTTCAAAAGTGCAGATTTTAACTATTGGAATAATTTCTGTAGTTTGAAAATATCCAGCGGGCCGTATTGACACCTCATTGGCTGGTTCTGAGACAGGATTGACTGCTTCAGCGTTTTACACTGAATTTTTTATACACTGATTTTTGATACACTGTATTTCAAAATACTGAATTTTTTTTTCAATGAAATTGTTGGCATAATTTGATGTAAAAAAATAAAATCAGTTCACAAAATTTGAACGCAAAAAATTCAGTTACATAAATTCAGTGTAAAAAAAAAAAAAAAAAAAAAAAGCACCAATTAACATCCATAATTTTGATGCATCTTTTTATCAATGTGGAGCTAAAATAGAAGCATGTTTAGGTTCCAACATACAAAAACCCACAACCAGTGAAGTTGGCATGTTGTGTAATTGGTAAATAAAAACAGAATACAATAATTTGCAAATCCTTTTCAACTTACATTCAATAGAATACACTGCAAAGACAACATACTTAACGTTCGAACTGGAAAACGTGGTTATTTTTTGCAAATAATAGTTCATTTGGAATTTGACGGCTGCAACGCGTTTCAAAAAAGCTGGTACAAGTGGCAAAAAAGACTGAGAAAGTTGAGGAATGCTCATCAGACACTTATTTGGTTACAGGTGGGTGCCATGATTGGGTATAAAAGCAGCTTCCATGAAATGCTCAGTCATTCACAAACAAGGATGGGGCGAGGGTCACCACTTTGTCAACAAATGCGGGAGCCAAATTGTTTAAGAACAACATTTCTCAGCCAACTATTACAAGGAATTTAGGGATTTCACCATCTACGGTCCGTAATATCATCCAAAGATTCAGAGAATCTGGAGAAGTCACTGCACGTAAGCAGCAAGGCTGAAAACCAACATTGAATGCCTGTGAGCTCCAATCCCTCAGGCGGTACTGCATCAAAAACCAACATCAGCGTGTAAACAATATCACCACATGGGCTCAGGAACACTTTAGAAAACCACTGTCAGTAACTACAGTTGGTCGCTACATCTGTAAGTGCAAGTTAAAAGCGAAATCCATTTATCAACAACACCCAGAAACACCGCCGGCTTCGCTGGGCCCGAACTCATCTAAGATGGACTGACGCAAAGTGGAAAAAGTGTTCTGTGGTCTGACAAGTCCACATTTCAAATTGTTTGTGGAAACGCGGGATGTTGTGTCCTCAGAACAAAGAGGAAAAGAACCATCCGGATTGTTATAGGCGCAAAGTGGAAAAGCCAGCATGTGTGATGGTATGGGGGTGTATTAGTGCCCAAGACATGGGTAACTTACACATCTGTGAAGGCACCATTAATGCTGGAAAGTACATACAGGTTTTGGAGCAACATATGTTGCCATCCAAGCAACGCTACCATGGACGCCCCTGCTTATTTCAGCAAGACAATGCCAAGCCATGTGTTACATCAACGTGGCTTCATAGTAAAAGAGTGTGGGTACTAGACTGGCCTGCCTGTAGTCCAGACCTGTCTCCCATTGAAAATGTGTGACGCATTATGAAGCCTAAAATACCACAACGGAGACCCCCGGACTGTTGAACAACTTAAGCTGTACATCAAGCAAGAATGAGAAAGAATTCCACCTGAGAAGCTTAAAAAATGTGTCTCCTCAGTTCCCAAACGTTTACTGAGTGTTGTTAAAAGGAAAGGCCATGTAACACAGTGGTGAACATGCCCTTTCCCAACTACTTTGGCACGTGTTGCAGCCATGAAATTCTAAGTTAATTATTATTTGCAAAAAAAAATAAAGTTTATGAGTTTGAACATCAAATATCTTGTCTTTGCAGTGCATTCAATTGAATATGGGTTGAAAAGGATTTGCCAGTCATTGTATTCCGTTTATATTTACATCTAACACAATTTCCCAACTCATATGGAAACGGGGTTTGTAATTTTATGATGGATCCACAAAGACTTCATTGGTGGATGAAACAAAAGCTCAGAGACTTTTAGTTTCTCAGCTTCATCCTCACATTGTGCTGAACTGACAATTCGCAAGTTGACCACTCTTCTGCTGCGGGATAGAATAAAAAAACATATTCTTGCCTGCCTTATTGTAGTCTTTTGAGAAGAGGTTAAAAGTCACGTCAGTGCAATTTTCTTCTCAAAGCTCCACCTGACACATTTTTCCACCGCAGCAAAGTGGCGCTTCTTCTAAAGATGTCCCTTGTTGTCTTCCTGCGAATATCAGTGCTCCACACGCGAGAACCCCCGCTGGTTTCCATGGCAACTGGCCAAACATTGTTGACGACAAAGACGATGAGTCTTATCCAAGATGTTTGTGGTAGAGGAAAAGAAAAAAGGAACACGGTAACATTTTCAACTAGCAAACAAGTGTAAAAAGAAGTTAACCACTGTACACGAACGCTCATTTAAGTAAGACTACTCCCGCAAGTAAAGATCTGTGCTTGTTTTGTTCATGTTTTAAAAATATATTGTATTTAAATTATTTTTTTTGGACATGTTTAAGAAGAAAAAAAAAGAAAAAAAAGGAAATAATAACAATATAGCGATGTGTAATAACAATACAGGTAAAAGCCAGTAAATTAGAATATTTTGAAAAACTTGATTTATTTCAGTAATTGCATTCAAAAGGTGTAACTTGTACATTATATTTATTCATTGCACACAGACTGATGCATTCAAATGTTTATTTCATTTAATTTTGATGATTTGAAGTGGCAACAAATGAAAATCCAAAATTCCGTGTGTCACAAAATTAGAATATTACTTAAGGCTAATACAAAAAAGGGATTTTTAGAAATGTTGGCCAACTGAAAAGTATGAAAATGAAAAATATGAGCATGTACAATACTCAATACTTGGTTGGAGCTCCTTTTGCCTCAATTACTGCGTTAATGCGGCGTGGCATGGAGTCGATGAGTTTCTGGCACTGCTCAGGTGTTATGAGAGCCCAGGTTGCTCTGATAGTGGCCTTCAACTCTTCTGCGTTTTTGGGTCTGGCATTCTGCATCTTCCTTTTCACAGATTTTCTATGGGGCTAAGGTCAGGGGAGTTGGCGGGCCAATTTAGAACAGAAATACCATGGTCCGTAAACCAGGCACGGGTAGATTTTGCGCTGTGTGCAGGCGCCAAGTCCTGTTGGAACTTGAAATCTCCATCTCCATAGAGCAGGTCAGCAGCAGGAAGCATGAAGTGCTCTAAAACTTGCTGGTAGACGGCTGCGTTGACCCTGGATCTCAGGAAACAGAGTGGACCGACACCAGCAGATGACATGGCACCCCAAACCATCACTGATGGTGGAAACTTTACACTAGACTTCAGGCAACGTGGATCCTGTGCCTCTCCTGTCTTCCTCCAGACTCTGGGACCTCGATTTCCAAAGGAAATGCAAAATTTGCATGGTTGGGTGATGGTTTGGGGTGCCATGTCATCTGCTGGTGTCGGTCCACTCTGTTTCCTGAGATCCAAGGTCAACGCAGCCGTCTACCAGCAAGTTTTAGAGCACTTCATGCTTCCTGCCGCTGACCTGCTCTATGGAGATGGAGATTTCAAGTTCCAACAGGACTTGGCGCCTGCACACAGCGCAAAATCTACCCGTGCCTGGTTTACAGACCATGGTATTTCTGTTCTAAATTGGCCCGCCAACTCCCCTGACCTTAGCCCCATAGAAAATCTGTGGGGTATTGTGAAAAGGAAGATGCAGAATGCCAGACCCAAAAACGCAGAAGAGTTGAAGGCCACTATCAGAGCAACCTGGGCTCTCATAACACCTGAGCAGTGCCAGAAACTCATCGACTCCATGCCACGCCGCATTAACGCAGTAATTGAGGCAAAAGGAGCTCCAACCAAGTCTTGAGTATTGTACATGCTCATATTTTTCATTTTCATACTTTTCAGTTGGCCAACATTTCTAAAAATCCCTTTTTTGTATTAGCCTTACACAATATTCTAATTTTGTGACACACGGAATTTTGGATTTTCATTTGTTGCCACTTCAAATCATCAAAATTAAATGAAATAAATATTTGAATGCATCAGTCTGTGTGCAATGAATAAATATAATGTACAAGTTACACCTTTTGAATGCAATTACTGAAATAAATCAAGTTTTTCAAAATATTCTAATTTACTGGCTTTTACCTGTATATTGGTGTAATAATAACAAAATAGTGATTATATGTCTCAATCTTAGTCATGTGTTTCTCTGGTTAGCAGCACACTTTTTTTTCATAGTCAAAAGCAAAACATTTTGTGCTGCTGGGGAACAGCTCGTTCTTCATTGGTCTTTCTAGGAATACAATTCCAAATAAATAAAATCACAAAAAATGAGCGAAAAGAGCAATAATGGTAATGTCAGAAGAACAAGATGAAATGTTGATATCAAAACCTTGGGCTCTCTTTTCACTCAATATGTAGAACTTCTAAGCATATTGGAGGTGGTTTAGCCTTTTTTACTTGTTGAAAACTGATCAAAATCAATCAATCAATCAATCAATCGATCAAAGTTTATTTATAGAGCCCTAAATCGCAAGTGTCTCAAAGGGCTGCACAAGCCACAACGACATCAGGACAAGAAAAAACTCAACCCAATGGGAAATAATTGTACGTCACTTCCTGTTCCGGTAGCTAAACTGGCACTCGCGAATTTTACTCCAAACATTTAAAGGCCTACTGAAACCCACTACTACCGACCACGCAGTCTGATAGTTTATATATCAATGATGAAATCTTAACATTGCAACACATGCCAATACGGCCGGGTTAGCTTACTAAAGTGCAATTTTAAATTTCGCGTGAAATATCCTGCTGAAAACGTCTCGGTATGATGACGCCTGCGCGTGACGTCACGGATTGTAGAGGACATTTTGGGACAGCATGGTGGCCAGCTATTAAGTCGTCTGTTTTCATCGCAAAATTCCACAGTATTCTGGACAATTTGTGTTGGTGAGTCTTTTGCAATTTGTTCAATGAACAATGGAGACAGCAAAGAAGAAAGCTGTAGGTGGGAAGCGGTGTATTGCGGCAGCTGTTGTGCCGGATAACGCACGCCCGCCGTAGAATGCACCCCCTGACTGTTGTGCCGGATAACACAGCCGGTATTTCATTGTTTACATTCCCGAAAGATGACAGTCAAGCTTTACCATTGGCCTGTGGAGAACTGGGACAACAGAGACTCTTACCAGGAGGACTTTAAGTTGGATACGCAGACGCGGTACCGTGAGTACGCATGCAGCTGCGGCTTCCAAACATTTGATCGCTTGCCCGTACATGTGTGCCGCTATGTGCATGTCACGTACGTAACTTTGAGGACTTTGGGGAAATATATGTGCTGTATGAACTTTGGGGAGGTGAACGGTACTTTGGGCTGTGGGATTGAGTGTGTTGTGCAGGTGTTTGAGTTGTATTGGCGGGTTATATGGATGGGAGGGGGAGGTGTTTGTTATGCGGGGTTAATTTGTGGCATATAAAATATAAGCCTGGTTGTGTTGTGGCTAATAGAGTATATATATGTATTGTGTTTATTTACTGTTTTAGTCATTCCCAGCTGAATATCAGGTCCCACCCGCCTCTCACAGCATCTTCCCTATCTGAATCGCTCCCACTGCCCTCTAGTCCTTCACTCTCACTTTCCTCATCCACAAATCTTTCATCATCGCTCAAATTAATGGGGAAATCGCCACTTTCTCGGTCCGAATCGCTCTCGCTGCTGGTGGCCATGATTGTAAACAATGTGCAGATGTGAGGAGCTCCACAACCTGTGACGTCACGCGCATATTGTCTGCTACTTCCGGTACAGGCGAGGCTTTTTTATCAGCGACCAAAAGTTGCTCACTTAATCGTCGATGTTCTCTACTAAATCCTTTCAGCAAAAATATGGCAATATCGTGAAATGATCAAGTATGACACATAGAATGGACCTGCTATCCCCGTTTAGATAAGAAAATCGCATTTCAGTAGGCCTTTAAGTTTAATAATGTAAGGAGGAAGTTTGCAATTAATTTAACAAGTGAATGTCTGGAGTTACAAAGACGAGATAGCGCCCAAGGCTGATTATAGCGAACTTAAAAAGTCAATTGACACTCTGATCGAGGAAGTTGCTACGATCAAGGAGCAGCAGAAAACTATCATGGTCCTTGTTGGGCAGCTGGATCAGATGAGGGCTGACAATCCGGAGAAAGATAAGAAAATTGCAATTCTGGAGAACAGAGTTGCTGATATTGAGCAGTACACACGGATTAATGATGTGATCATCGCCGGACTTAGCATCAAACCCCGGTCTTACGCACAAGCTGTGAACCCAGGGAATGTAGGGGAGCCGGCGGAGTTGGATGTTAATTCAATGGAGCGACGGGTACCGGTCTTCATGCAGTCCAAGGATATACAACTGGACTGTAACAGCGTCGAAACATGTCACCCTTTGCCCAGGAGAGGAACAAACGACAAGCCGAGCGTAGTCCTGAGATTTGTAAACAGAAAGCACAAGATCGCGTTGCTAAAACAGGGAAGAAAGCTAAATGTTACGATCCGCTGCACGGATCATAGTTTGTTTATGTTTCTCGTCACATATGTTTTCAGCACATTTGATTTTGTTTGTGTTCAGTTGCCATGTCAGCTGATTACTTTCACCTGCCTCTGGTTAGTGTTCGGGACGCGCACCTGTTGCCCGGGCACTAATCAGAGGGCTATTTAGTCTTTGCTCTGGCCTCACTCTGCTGGCTTCGTACTGAAACGACGTGGTCGCATAGTGATGCGGGTGTGGTTCTCCCAAGGATGCAGACGGCTTCGGACACAGCTTGCAGGTAGGAAAATTATTTATTTTAAATATAAATCATATGATGGATAAACAAAAAACATGCATGTAGCACAAAAGGCAAAACAAAAGGACTAGCGTGGGAGCTAGCAGGAAAAAATAGCATAGCGTGAAAAGCTAGCAGAATCAAAGTAGTTTGTTCCCATACAACTGTTAACGACTACTTTGATTCTGCTAGCTTTTCACGCTATGCTATTTTTTCCTGCTAGCTCCCACGCTAGTCCTTTTGTTTTGCCTTTTGTGCTACATGCATGTTTTTTGTTTATCCATCATATGATTTATATTTAAAATAAATCATTTTCCTACCTGCAAGCTGTGTCCGAAGCCGTCTGCATCCTTGGGAGAACCACACCCGCATCACTATGCGACCAAGTCGTTTCAGTACGAAGCCAGCAGAGTGAGGCCAGAGCAAAGACTAAATAGCCCTCTGATTAGTGCCCGGGCAACAGGTGCGCGTCCCGAACACTAACCAGAGGCAGGTGAAAGTAATCAGCTGACATGGCAACTGAACACAAACAAAATCAAATGTGCTGAAAACATATGTGACGAGAAACATAAACAAACTATGATCCGTGCAGCGGATCGTAACACTAAAAGGAACAAACGTATACATGAACGACCATTTGACCAAACAAAATGCTGATATAGCCCGAAAAGCACGCAAAATGAGGAGGGAGAAGAAAATTCTACAAATTTGGACTGCGAACTGTAAAGTATTCATCAAACTCAACGGTACTCCGGAGAACGCCAAAGGGCTGGTGATTAGAAACATCGAAGATCTGAACGAATATGACGTTTGAACTGGATTGTAAGGTAAAAGCGACCAAACACAATCATTCATGACACACATTGACAATACACACGATGCAACCGATGACACGAGCCACATAATTCAGTTGATAAGTGAATATGACAATGTACAGTTGAAAGCATCTCAATACACTGAGCACCACCTACAAGACTTGGAACATGATATTAAGAGTGTTACTAAAACGGCCTTCTTTCATCTCCGTAATATCGCTAAAATTCGTTCTATTTTATCCACTAGCGACGCTGAGATCATTATTCATGCGTTCGTTACGTCTCGTCTCGACTACTGTAACGTATTATTTTCGGGTCTCCCTATGTCTAGCATTAAAAAATTACAGTTGGTACAAAATGCGGCTGCTAGACTTTTGACAAGAACAAGAAAGTTTGATCATATTACGCCTATACTGGCTCACCTGCACTGGCTTCCTGTGCACTTAAGAAGTGACTTTAAGGTTTTACTACTTACGTATAAAATACTACACGGTCTAGCTCCGTCCTATCTTGTCGATTGCATTGTACCATATGTCCCGGCAAGAAATCTGCGTTCAAAGAACTCCGGCTTATTAGTGATTCCCAGAGCCCAAAAAAAGTCTGCGGGCTATAGAGCGTTTTCTATTCGGGCTCCAGTACTATGGAATGCCCTCCCGGTAACAATTAGAGATGCTACCTCAGTAGAAGCATTTAAGTCCCATCTTAAAACTCATTTGTATACTCTAGCCTTTAAATAGCCCCCCTGTTAGACCAGTTGATCTGCCGTTTCTTTTCTTTTCTCCTCTACTCCCCTTTTCCTTGAGGGGGGGGGGGGGGGGCACAGGTCCGGTGGCCATGGATGAAGTGCTGGCTGTCCAGAGTCGGGACCCGGGGTGGACCGCTCGCCTGTGCATCGGCTGGGAACATCTCTACGCTGCTGACCCGTCTCCGCTCGGGATGGTGTCCTGCTGGCCCCACTATGGACTGGACTCTTACTATTATGTTGGATCCACTATGGACTGGACTCTCACAATATTATGTCAGACCCACTCGACATCCATTGCTTTCGGTCTCCCCTAGAGGGGGGGGGTTACCCACATATGCGGTCCTCTCCAAGGTTTCTCATAGTCATTCACATCGACGTCCCACTGGGGTGAGTTTTTCCTTGCCCGTATGTGGGCTTTGTACCGAGGATGTCGTTGTGGCTTGTGCAGCCCTTTGAGACACTTGTGATTTAGGGCTATATAAATAAAGATTGATTGATTGATTGATATAGACCCAGACAATAATTTCCTCCTCAATATCAATGAGAACTGCTGCTACTACACCAATGAACAGTACAATCAGAATATTATTCCTAAAGGCAAATTATCAATTATCAATTTCAATAGTAGAAGCCTAAACAGGAATTTCAAGGACATCAAGGACTATTTCACACACCTTTTCACAACCATTTAACATAATTGAATAGGGATGCGTTAAAATGTAATATCGGAAATTATCGGTATCGTTTTTTTTATTGTCGGTATGTTTTTTTTGTTTGTTTTTTTTTTGTTTTTTTTATTAAATCAACATAAAAAATACAAGGTACACGTACAATTAGTGCACCCACCCAAAAAACCTCCCTCCCCCATTCACACTCATTCACACTCATTCACACAAAAGGGTTGTTTCTTTCTGTTATTAATATTCTGGTTCCTACATTATATATCAATATATATCAATACAGTCTGCAAGGGATACAGTCTGTAAGCACACATGATTGTGTGTGCTGCTGGTCCACTAATAGTACTAACTTTTAACAGTTAATTTTACTAATTTTCATTAATAACTACTTTCTATGTAACTGTTTTTATATTGTTTTACTTTCTTTTTTATTCAAGAAAATGTTTTTAATTTATTTATCTTATTTTATGAATTTTTAAAAAAAGTACCTTATCTTCACCATACCTGGTTGTCCAAATTAGGCATAATAATGTGTTAATTCCACGACTGCATATATATATGTTGATATCAGTATCGGTTGATATTGGTATCGGTAATTAAAGAGTTGGACAATATCGGAATATCGGATATCGCCAAAAAGCCATTATCGGACATCCCTATAATTGAAGTCTCTGAAACTTGGATTAACAGTGAAAAAGTGACAGATTTTGAACTGGATGGTTATGACCTTATTAATGTAAATAGACAAAACAAGGGAGGGAGGGGTGGCAATCTATGTGGATAACACCTTGAGATTCAAACGCCTGGATGATATGACAACTGTTGTTGATAACCTACTTGAATGTCTAACAGTTGAAATTTGTATGGAAATGTCATTATTAGTTGTATATACAGATCGCCAGGTACAATCATTGAACGTTTTACAGATTGGATGGAATGCCTGTTTTCAGAGAAGAGTAACGTTAATAAAGCTGTCTTCATTTGTGGGGACTTTAATAATGACCTGTTAAATCCAGAGTCTTGTCAACCAACTCTGCAACATCGCGTGGACATCGGGGGCGGTACCTCTGGATTGGCAGACTGGGGTGGTGGTTCCTCTCTTTAAGAAAGTGAACCTAAGGGTGTGTTCCAACTATCGTGGGATCACACTCCTCAGCCTTCCCGGTAAGGTCTATTCAGGTGTACTGAAGAGGAGGCTACGCCGGATAGTCGAACCTCGGATTCGGGAGGAACAGTGTGGTTTTCGTCCTGGTCGTGGAACTGTGGACCAGCTCTATACTCTCGGCAGGGTCCTTGAGGGTGCATGGGAGTTTGCCCAACCAGTCTACATGTGCTTTGTGGACTTGGAGAAGGCATTCGACCGTGTACCCCGGGAAGTCCTGTGGGGAGTGCTCAGAGAGTATGGGGTAACGGACTGTCTTATTGTGGCGGATCGCTCCCTGTATAATCAGTGTTAGAGCTTGGTCCGCATTGTCGGCAGTAAGTCGGACCCGTTTCCAGTGAGGGTTGGACTCCGCCAAGGCTGCCCTTTGTCACCGATTCTGTTCATAACGTTTATGGACAGAATTTCTAGGCGCAGTCAGGGCGTTGAGGGTATCTGGTTTGGTGGCTGCAGGATTAGGTCTCTGCTATTTGCAAATGATGTGGTCCTGATGGCTTCATCTGGCCAAGATCTTCAGCTCTCACTGGATCGGTTTGCAGCCGAGTGTGAAGCGACTGGGATGGGAATCAGCACCTCCAAGTCCGAGTCCATGGTTCTCGCCCGGAAAAGGGTGGAGTGCCATCTCCGGGTTGGGGAGGAGATCTTGCCCCAAGTGGTGGAGTTCAAGTACCTCGGAGTCTTGTTCACGAGTGAGGGGAGAGTGGATCGTGAGATCGACAGGCGGATCGGTGCGGCGTCTTCAGTAATGCGGACGCTGTATCGATCCGTTGTGGTGAAGAAGGAGCTGAGCCGTACGGCAAAGCTCTCGATTTACCGGTCGGTCTACGTTCCCATCCTCACCTACGGTCATGAGCTTTGGGTTATGACCGAATGGACAAGATCACGGGTACAAGCGGCCGAAATGAGTTCCCTCCGCCGCGTGGCGGGACTCTCCCTTAGAGATAGGATGAGAAGCTCTGTCATCCGGGAGGAGCTCAAAGTAAAGCCGCTGCTCCTCCACATTGAGAGGAGCCAGATGAGGTGGTTCGGGCATCTGGTCAGGATGCCACACGAACGCTTCCCTAGGGAGGTGTTTCGGGCACGTCCGACCAGTGAGAGGCCACGGGGAAGACCCAGGACACGTTGGGAAGACCATCTCTCCCGGCTGGCCTGGGAACGCCTCGGGATCCCCCGGGAAGAGCTGGACGAAGTGGCTGAGGAGAGGGAAGTCTGGGCTTCCCTGCTTAGGCTGCTGCCCCCGCGATCCGACCTCGGATAAGCGGAAGAAGATGGATGGATGGATGGAGAATTGGAATGTAATTTATGAAAATGGTGATGTTAATAGTGCTTACAATATATTCTTGAGAATATTTAGGTTATTATATGATAAAGAATTGCCCAATAAAAGTGTGCACCAGTAAAAGAAACTGTACTAACTGTCCTTGGATCACAAAGGGATTGCAAAATGCTTGCAAAAAGAAAAACACTCTTTACAGGGAATGTATAAGATTGAAAACAAAAGAAGCAGAAAATAAATATAAAACATATACAAACAAGTTAACTCATATGCCATCAGTGTGTGAATGTGTGTGTGAATGGGTGAATGTGGAAATACTGTCAAAGCGCTTTGAGTACCTTGAAGCGCTATACAAGTATAACCCATTTATCATTTATTTATCATATTATAAGGTCAAATAAGAGAGATTATTATAAGAAATTACTATATGATAATAAAAACAATATCAAAGGAATATGGAATTTATTAAACAGTATTATAAGAAACAGTACCTCTTCAAATAACTATCCAAAGTATTTCACGAATGATGGTAAAGAAAATGATAATATTGAAGATGTGGCTAATGCCTTCAATAAATTCTTTGTAAGTATTGGACCCGAACTTGCAGGAAAAATCCCAGATCCAGTGAGAACTGGTAAAAATATGGAGGGATTGTTGGAGAGAAATCCCAATTCTATGTTTTTAAATGCAGTGGGAGAAGAAGAAGTGTTGGATATTGTTAACAAATGTAAGAACAAAATGTCCACTGACTCCAATGACAGTAGTATGGCATTGGTGTAAAAGGTCATTACAGGGATATCAAAACCATTAACATATATCTGTAATTTGTCATTTCAAACCGGCGCATTTCCAAATGAAATGAAAATAGCTAAAGTTATACCTCTGTTTAAAACTGGGAGCAAACACCACTTCACAAACTATAGATCTGTCTCTTTACTTCCACAATTCTCTAAAATATTCGAAAAACTATTCAATAACAGGTTAGATGCATTTATAGAACAAGCATAAATTACTCTCTGACTGGTAATATGGATTTAGATCAAACAGATCTACATCAATGGCAATAATTGAAACAGTAGAGGAAATCACAAATGCCATAGACAAGAAACAATATGCAATGGGAATATTTATTGATCTAAAAAAAGCATTTGACACAATTAACCATGATATATTAATCAATAAAATGGAAAAGTATGGAATCAGGGGAGTTGTACTAGACTGGCTTAAAAGTTACTTAACCCTTATGTGGTGTTCGGGACCCGTTTTTCAAATGATACAATTCATTAATTTTTCAAACTGAGACTCACTTGCTTTGGCTCATTTTCTGTGAAGAACGTATATCAGAATACATATTTAATGAACACACACCATACAGCCCCCTACACATTTCTATTACATATAAGATGTCCGGGTCCACTGGACCCGGGGCTAATAGAAGTATGGAAATTGATGTTCTGTGTACCACACGCATCCACCCACCCACACACACACACACACACACACACACACACACACACGCAGCAGGCCTAGACAGGGGGAGGACAGAGTGTAGGTACACAGAACATCAGAGGGTCAAATGTGCGAGAAAATGAGAGCAGACAGTGTTGACAAACAATGTTGCAACCTTGTGTGGGAACCGCAGGTGTAGAAACACAAAATAAGAATCCCTGTGGGATGCAGAAACTGGCAGAGAAATTTCCATGCAACGTTCATATTGTTGTTACTCAGCCAGTGTTTGTGGGTCTTAGACTTAGACTTACTTTTTATTGTCATTCAAATTTGAACTTTACAGTACAGAGAAAAATGACATTTCGTTGTATTAGCTCATGGTAGTGCAGGATAAAAAAACAATAAGGTGCAGATATAAATAAATAGATTACTGTACAGATAAATATATTGCACTTTTGCATATGCATCCACGTTTATGGATGTATGTTATATTGTCTTTATATTCCAGCCAGTTAATCCATTTTGGGGGGGAATTGAGGGGATTATTATGATGCGTTCAAGAGTCTTACGGCCTGAGGGAAGAAGCTGTTACAGAACCTGGAGATTCTGCTATGGAGGCTGCGGACCTCTTTCTAGAGTCCAGCAGTGAAAACAGTCCTTGGTGGGGGTGGGAGGAGTCTTTGCAGATTTTCTGAGCCCTGGTCAGGCAGCAGATTTTTGCAATCTCCTGGATAGGAGGAAGAGGAGTCCTGGTGATCTTTTCCGCAGTCCTCACCACTCTCTGGAGAGACTTCCAGTTGAGGCACTGCAGGCTCCAGTCCAGACAGAGATGCAGTTGGTCAGTAGGCTCTCTATTAGTGCCTCTGTATAATGTGGTGAGAACGGGGGGAGGGAGCTGTGCTCTATTCATCCGACGCAAAAAGTGCATGTACTGCTGAGCTCTTTTTACAAGAGCTCCGGTGTGTAGGGACCAGGTTATATTGTCAGTTATCTGCAGCCCCAGGAACTTGGTGCTGCTTACTATCTCCACCGCTGTGCCGTTGATGTAGAGTGGAATGTGGCTGGACTGGTGCTTTCTGAAGTCGACGATGATCTCCTTGGTCTTGTCGATGTTCAGGACCAGTCAACCAGATGTTTCACCACCTCCCTGTAGTCCATGTTGTTGTTGTCACGGATGAGGCCCCCTAGTGTTGTGTCGTCTGCATACTTCACAATGTGGTTAGTAGTGGACCTGGCCCAGCAGTCATGGGTCATCAACGTGAACAGCAGCGGACTCAGGACGCAGCCCTGGGGGGAGCCGGTGCTCAGGGAGATGGCACTGGAGGTGTTGTCGCCCACTCTCACAGACTGGGGTCTGTCTGTGAGGAAGTCAAGCAGCCAGTTGCAAAGGGGGGTACTGAATCCAAGGGGGGCCAGTTTGCTCACCAAGTGCTGCGGGATGATGGTGTTGAATGCTGAGTTGAAGTCCAGAAACAACATCCGCATGTGTGTGTCCTTTCCTTCCAGTTGTTCTAAGCTCAGGTGGAATGCAGTGGAGATGGCGTCCTCTGTGGACCGGTTAGGGCGATAAGCAAACTGGTATGGGTAGAATGTGGGAAGAAGTCTGGAGACAATATATTCCTTTCCCAGACTCTCGAAGCACTTCATTGCAGATGTTTTTGGGGATAATCTGTTCAGTATTTTAACATAAAAGTGTTTGATTGTGAGGCATTAAAAGCCACAAAATGCAACGGGTCCATCAGACCCACAAACACTGGCTGAGTAACAACAATATGAACACCACACAAGGGTTAAATAAGAGACAACAGTTTGTGAAGTTGGGGGATTGCTGTTCATCATGTTTGGACATTGCTTGTGGTGTCCCCCAGGAGTGTGTTGGGGCCAAAATTGTTCATCCTGTATATCAATGTAAAGTGTCTAGCTCATTGAAATGAGTGTTATTTGCTGATGACACTGATATTTTTTGTTCAGGGGATGACTTAAATCAATTGCAGGAGGTCATTATGGAAGAAATGAGTAAACTAAAAACTCGGTTTGACTACAATGAATTGTCATTAAACCTGACTAAGACTAAGTTAATGCTGTTTGGAAATAGGACAAGTGAAACACGGGTGCAGATACAAATAGATGGGGTGGATATTGAAAGGGTTTTTGAAATAAAATTCCTTGGAGTTACAATTGACTATCAAATTAACTGGAAATCACATATAAAATATTTACAAACTAAGCTGTCAAGAAGCACCTCAGTAATAAATAAAGCAAAGCAGGTTCGGGATCACAAATCACTCCACATTCTCTACTGTTCATTAGTCTTACCCTATTTAACCTACTGTGTGGAAGTCTGGGGGAATAATTACAAAAGCTCATTAGACTCAATAACTATACTTCAGAAAAGAGCTGTACGCATCATCAACAAGGTTGGATATCTGGACCAAACTCATTCGCTATTCTTACAGTCAAAAATATTGAAATGTAATGATATTATTTTGTATCAAACTGCACAAATAATGTATAAAGCCAACATCAATAAACTCCCAGGAAGCATTCAAGAATTGTTCAGCACACGAGAGGGGGGTTACAATTTTAATTTCAAAATGCTTAGTTATAGAACGACCATTAAAAGTTTTTGTATTTCAATTTGTGGAGTCGAAGACTTCTATGGAAATGCAAGAACCGAGACTCAGATTTCCCTCGCCCGGACGCGGGTCACGGGGGTCCCCCCCCTCCGGAGCCAGGCCCGGAGTTGGGGCACGATGGCGAGCGCCTGGTGGCCGGGCCTGTCCCCATGGGGCCCGGCCGGGCACAGCCCGAAGAGGCAACGTGGGTCCCCCCTCCAATGGGCTCACCACCCATAGCAGGGGCCATAGAGGTCGGGTGCAATGTGAGCTGGGCGGTAGCCGAAGGCAGGGCACTTGGCGGTCCGATCCTCGGCTACAGAAGCTAGCTCTTGGGACGTGGAACGTCACCTCGCTGGGGGGGAAGGAGCCTGAGCTAGTGCGCGAGGTAGAGAAGTTCCGGTTGGATATAGTCGGACTCACCTCGACGCACAGCAAGGGCTCTGGAACCAGTTCTCTCGAGAGGGGCTGGACTCTCTTCCACTCTGGCGTTGCCAGCAGTGAGAGGCGACGGGCTGGGGTGGCAATTCTTGTTGCCCCCCGGCTCAGAGCCTGCATGTTGGAGTTCAACCCGGTGGACGAGAGGGTAGCTTCCCTCCGCCTTCGGGTGGGGGGACAGGTCCTGACTGTTGTTTGCGCTTACGCGCCAAACAGCAGCTCAGAGTACCCACCCTTTTTGGATTCACTCGAGGGAGTACTTGAGAGTGCTCCCCCGGGTGATTCCCTCGTTCTACTGGGGGACTTCAACGCTCATATTGGCAACGACAGTGAAACCTGGAGAGGCGTGATTGGGAAGAATGGCCGCCCGGATCTGAACCCAAGTGGTGTTTTGTTATTGGACTTTTGTGCCCGTCACGGATTGTCCATAACGAACACCATGTTCAAGCATAAGGGTGTCCATATGTGCACTTGGCACCAGGACACCCTAGGCCGCAGTTCTATGATCGACTTTGTAGTTATGTCATCGGATTTGCGGCCTCATGTTTTGGACACTCGGGTGAAGAGAGGGGCGGAGCTTTCTACCGATCACCACCTGGTGGTGAGTTGGCTGCGATGGTGGGGGAGGATGCCGGACAGACCTGGCAGGCCCAAACGCATTGTGAGGGTTTGCTGGGAACGTCTGGCAGAGTCTCCTGTCAGAGAGAGTTTCAATTCCCACCTCCGGAAGAACTTTGAACATGTCACGAGGGAGGTGCTGGACATTGAGTCCGAGTGGACCATGTTCCGCACCTCTATTGTCGAGGCGGCTGATTGGAGCTGTGGCCGCAAGGTAGTTGGTGCCTGTCGTGGCGGT
This sequence comes from Nerophis lumbriciformis, assembly GCF_033978685.3. Lineage (NCBI taxonomy): Eukaryota > Metazoa > Chordata > Actinopteri > Syngnathiformes > Syngnathidae > Nerophis > Nerophis lumbriciformis. The sequence continues at coordinate 10,290,757 of NC_084575.2, read as the reverse complement.
AATCCTAGAACCCGTTGGTGGACACCGGCGGTGAGGGATGCCGTCAACCTGAAGAAGGAGTCCTATCGGGTTCTTTTGGCTCATGGGACTCCTGAGGCAGCGGACAGGTACCGACAGGCCAAGCGTTGTGCAGCATCAGCGGTCGCGGAGGCAAAAACTCGGACATGGGAGGAGTTCGGGGAAGCCATGGAAAACGACTTCCGGACGGCTTCGAAGCGATTCTGGACCACCATCCGCCGCCTCAGGAAGGGGAAGCAGTGCACTACCAACACCGTGTATGGTGCGGATGGTGTTCTGCTGACCTCGACTGCGGAAGTTGTGGATCGGTGGAGGGAATACTTCGAAGACCTCCTCAATCCCACCAACACGTCTTCCTATGAGGAAGCAGTGCCTGGGGAGTCTGTGGTGGGCTCTCCTATTTCTGGGGCTGAGGTTGCTGAGGTAGTTAAAAAGCTCCTCGGTGGCAAGGCCCCAGGGGTGGATGAGATCCGCCCGGAGTTCCTTAAGGTTCTGGATGCTGTAGGGCTGTCTTGGTTGACAAGACTCTGCAGCATCGCGTGGACATCGGGGGCAGTATCTCTGGATTGGCAGACTGGGGTGGTGGTTCCTCTCTTTAAAAAGGGGAACCGGAGGGTGTGTTCTAACTATCGTGGGATCACACTCCTCAGCCTTCCCGGTAAGGTCTATTCAGGTGTACTGGAGAGGAGGCTACGCCGGATAGTCGAACCTCGGATTCAGGAGGAACAGTGTGGTTTTCGTCCTGGTCGTGGAACTGTGGACCAGCTCTATACTCTCGGCAGGGTCCTTGAGGGTGCATGGGAGTTTGCCCAACCAGTCTACATGTGCTTTGTGGACTTGGAGAAGGCATTCGACCGTGTCCCTCGGGAAGTCCTGTGGGGAGTGCTCAGAGAGTATGGGGTTTCGTACTGTCTGATTGTGGCGGTCTGCTTTCTGTATGATCAGTGTCAGAGCTTGGTTCGCATTGCTGGCAGTAAGTCGGACACGTTTCCGGTGAGGGTTGGACTCCACCAAGGCTGCCCTTTGTCACCGATTCTGTTCATAACTTTTATGGACAGAATTTCTAGGCGCAGTCAAGGCGTTGAGGGGATCCGGTTTGGTGGCTGCAGGATTAGGTCTCTGCTTTTTGCAGATGATTTGGTCCTGATGGCTTCATCTGGCCAGGATCTTCAGCTCTCACTGGATCGGTTTGCAGCTGAGTGTGAAGCGACTGGGATGAGAATCAGCACCTCCAAGTCCGAGTCCATGGTTCTCGCCCGGAAAAGGGTGGAGATCTTGCCCCAAGTGGAGGAGTTCAAGTACCTCGGAGTCTTGTTCACGAGTGAGGGAAGAGTGGATCGTGAGATCGACAGGCGGATCGGTGCGGCGTCTTCAGTAATGCGGACGCTATATCGATCCGTTGTGGTGAAGAAGGAGCTGAGCCGGAAGGCAAAGCTCTCAATTTACCGGTCGATCTACGTTCCCATCCTTACCTATGGTCATGAGCTTTGGGTTATGACCGAAAGGACAAGATCACGGGTACAAGCGGCCGAAATGAGTTTCCTCCGCCGGGTGGCGGGGCTCTCCCTTAGAGATAGGGTGAGAAGCTCTGTCATCCGGGGGGAGCTCAAAGTAAAGCCGCTGCTCCTCCACATTGAGAGGAGCCAGATGAGGTGGTTCGGGCATCTGGTCAGGATGCCACCCGAGCGCCTCCCTAAGGAGGTGTTTAGGGCATGTCCGACCGGTAGGAGGCCACGAGGAAGACCCAGGACACGTTGGGAAGACTATGTCTCCCGGCTGGCCTGGGAACGCCTCGGGATCCCCCGGGAGGAGCTGGACGAAGGCTGGGGAGAGGGAAGTCTGGGCTTCCCTGCTTAGGCTGCTGCCCCCGCGACCCGACCTCGGATAAGCGGAAGAAGATGGATGGATGGATGGAATTTGTGGAGTGAAACCATGGAATGGTTTGAATGTGGAGTTAAAGCAATGTCCAAACATAAACCAGTTTAAAAAGAAGTACCGTATTTTCCGGATTATAAATCGCAGTTTTTTTTCATAGTTTGGCCGAGGGAGCGATTTATACTCTGGAGCAACTTATGTGTGAAATTATTAACACATTACCGTAAAATATCAAATAACAACCGAAACCATCCTGTCCGGATTCAGAAATGCTGGAATAATTGGAACTGCAACTGACGATGACTCTGACGTAAGCGACGTACCGATAGAAGAGGGAGCGGCGCATTGTCTACTTTTGGAGTTGGCAGAGTTGTTTAGAAGCGACACCGAGGTAGAAGATTTCATGGGATTTAGCGATCAGGAGTGACAGATTGTTTGGTAAACGTATAGCATGTTCTATATGTTATAGTTATTTGAATGACTCCTACCATAATATGTTACGTTAACATACCAGGCACGTTCTCAGTTGGTTATTTATGCGTCATATAACGTACACTTATTCAGCCTGTTGTTCACTATTCTTTATTTATTTTAAATTGCCTTTCAAATGTCTATTCTTGGTGTTGGATTTTATCAAATAAATTTCTCTCAAAAATGCGACTTATACTCCAGTGCGACTTATATATGTTTTTTCCCTTCTTTATTATGCATTTTCTGCCGGTGCGACTTATACTCCGGAGCGACTTATAATACAAAAAATACGGTAAAGGTACATGGTATTCCAGAAGGTACAGAGATGAAGAAGGGCTTTGATATTGGGTTGTTTGTGTTTCAGAAGAGTGTCGGCCTGCCCATTGAGGCAGTGGTGCTGCTGCTGTGGCATGATGCCGTTTCCATGATCACTAGTTGTAATGGTGTGGCTATGTATGTGTGTAGTGTGCATATGTATGCATGTATTTATCATTTATGTATATACAAGTTCATTAAGTTTGTACATAGAGTGAACAGTTAGATCTAGCTCAGAGTAATTTATTATTTAAAGAAAATAAGTGTAAAGTTCTTCTCACTCCTTTTCAAATATGTAAAAAAAAAAAAAAGTATGGGTAGGTGTACTGTGCTGTAGGTATGGCCTGCGTTTGCCTGGCTGCGTGGTCCCTATAGTTCCCAGGGCACCGCACCTGCTGCTTTGGGTTGGACTCTCTGGGAGGCTGGGACCGTACTTTGGCTCCCGCACACACTGGGAGACAAATATATTGTACATATTAATGGATTAGATTTATATAGCGCTTTTCTAGACACTCAAAGCGCTTCACAGAGAAGTGAACACCCATCATTCATTCATACCAGGTGGTGGTAAGCTACTTTCGTAGCCACAGCTGGGGTAGACTGACGGAAGCGTGGCTGCCAGTTTGCGCCTACGGCCATTCCGACCACCACCTATCATTCATCATTCATTCACCAGTGTGAGCGGCACTGGGGGCAAGGGTAAAGTGTCTTGCCCAAGGACACAACGGCAGGGATTTGGATGGGGAGCGAACCTGCAACCCTCAGGTTTCTGGCACTACCGCTCTACCCACTGCACCATGTCGCCCCAATACACATACAAATGCACATACACATTCACACAATTATTCATATATATATATACAGGTAAAAGCCAGTAAATTAGAATATTTTGAAAAACTTGATTTATTTCAGTAATTGCATTCAAAAGGTGTAACTTGTACATTATATTTATTCATTGCACACAGACTGATGCATTCAAATGTTTATTTCATTTAATTTTGATGATTTGAAGTGGCAACAAATGAAAATCCAAAATTCCGTGTGTCACAAAATTAGAATATTACTTAAGGCTAATACAAAAAAGGGATTTTTAGAAATGTTGGCCAACTGAAAAGTATGAAAATGAAAAATATGAGCATGTACAATACTCAATACTTGGTTGGAGCTCCTTTTGCCTCAATTACTGCGTTAATGCGGCGTGGCATGGAGTCGATGAGTTTCTGGCACTGCTCAGGTGTTATGAGAGCCCAGGTTGCTCTGATAGTGGCCTTCAACTCTTCTGCGTTTTTGGGTCTGGCATTCTGCATCTTCCTTTTCACAATACCCCACAGATTTTCTATGGGGCTAAGGTCAGGGGAGTTGGCGGGCCAATTTAGAACAGAAATACCATGGTCCGTAAACCAGGCACGGGTAGATTTTGCGCTGTGTGCAGGCGCCAAGTCCTGTTGGAACTTGAAATCTCCATCTCCATAGAGCAGGTCAGCAGCAGGAAGCATGAAGTGCTCTAAAACTTGCTGGTAGACGGCTGCGTTGACCCTGGATCTCAGGAAACAGAGTGGACCGACACCAGTAGATGACATGGCACCCCAAACCATCACCCAACCATGCAAATTTTGCATTTCCTTTGGAAATCGAGGTCCCAGAGTCTGGAGGAAGACAGGAGAGGCACAGGATCCACGTTGCCTGAAGTCTAGTGTAAAGTTTCCACCATCAGTGATGGTTTGGGGTGCCATGTCATCTGCTGGTGTCGGTCCACTCTGTTTCCTGAGATCCAGGGTCAACGCAGCCGTCTACCAGCAAGTTTTAGAGCACTTCATGCTTCCTGCTGCTGACCTGCTCTATGGAGATGGAGATTTCAAGTTCCAACAGGACTTGGCGCCTGCACACAGCGCAAAATCTACCCGTGCCTGGTTTACGGACCATGGTATTTCTGTTCTAAATTGGCCCGCCAACTCCCCTGACCTTAGCCCCATAGAAAATCTGTGGGGTATTGTGAAAAGGAAGATGCAGAATGCCAGACCCAAAAACGCAGAAGAGTTGAAGGCCACTATCAGAGCAACCTGGGCTCTCATAACACCTGAGCAGTGCCAGAAACTCATCGACTCCATGCCACGCCGCATTAACGCAGTAATTGAGGCAAAAGGAGCTCCAACCAAGTATTGAGTATTGTACATGCTCATATTTTTCATTTTCATACTTTTCAGTTGGCCAACATTTCTAAAAATCCCTTTTTTGTATTAGCCTTAAGTAATATTCTAATTTTGTGACACACGGAATTTTGGATTTTCATTTGTTGCCACTTCAAATCATCAAAATTAAATGAAATAAACATTTGAATGCATCAGTCTGTGTGCAATGAATAAATATAATGTACAAGTTACACCTTTTGAATGCAATTACTGAAATAAATCAAGTTTTTCAAAATATTCTAATTTACTGGCTTTTACCTGTATATATATATACACACACATACGTATATTAATTCATTAATACATACATACATCTGCACACACACTGGTACTTACCCACACAAATAGGAACCTATGCTCCCACAAACATACATCCACATGCACATTCACTGTACAAATATACACATACACATACTGTACATATACACATGCAGTCATACAAATAATCACGTTTCATCAAACATAAATTAACGTTGTTCCCCTAGGGGAAAGTGAGTAACACATGGCACACTGACAAAGCCTAACCTATTGGTACTATAACAATCTACAAGGTTAAAACAGTTTGCTTCTCTTTCTTCCTCTCCATTTGTCTGCTTTCTTTTGTAATTCAAGTTATCATTACATATATGTGTTGTTGCATTCCAAACAATTGTACTGTTGATAATAGAGGTAATTATTGTAACTATTCATTATCAATAGTGCTATTTCTGTTGGTATTTGTATTGCTCAATTTGTAATGCAATAATATTCATTGTCATTTTTGTGTTATTAATATTTACTTCACTAACTGCTTCTTTGATATCAGTTTTTGTATCATATTTGTACATACCCTATTTGTCTCTCTGTATAATCCCCCTCTTTTCCCCGCAATTTCCCCCTCAGCCTTCTTTTTTTTCACTTTCTATCCCCTCCTGCATCCAAACATCCATTTAATAAAGTCAAATACAAATAAGGCAACAAGAGAAGTAACCCATACTTCTCTTTTGTAAAGTAAATCTGTACAGCAAATATGGGCATCTACATCAACTATATGAGTAGCTGTACAGGAGTACTATTGTTATTGTTTGATACAAATAATACTGTAGTTACTTGTTGATACAATAAACACAGTAATTATTAGAGATGTCCGATAATATCGGCCTGCCGATAAATGCGTTAAAATGTAATATCGGAAATTATCATTATCGTTTTTTTCATTATCAGTATCGTTGTTTTTTTTTGTTTTTGTTTTTTTTGTTTATTAAATCAACATAAAAAACACAAGATACACTTACAATTAGTGCACCAACCCAAAAAACCTTCCTCCCCCATTTACACTCATTCACACTCATTCACACAAAAGGGTTGTTTCTTTCTGTTATTAATATTCTGGTTCCTACATTATATATAAAGTTAAAGTTAAAGTTAAAGTACCAATGATTGTCACACACACACTAGGTGTGGCGAAATTATTCTCTGCATTTGACCCATCACCCTTGATCACCCCCTGGGAGGTGAGGGGAGCAGTGGGCAACAGCGGTGGCCGCGCCCGGGAATCATTTTTGGTGATTTAACCCCCAATTCCAACCCTTGATGCTGAGTGCCAAGCAGGGAGGTAATGGGTCCCATTTTTATAGTCTTTGGTATGATTCGGCCGGGGTTTGAACTCACAACCTACCGATCTCAGGGCGGACACTCTAACCACTAGGCCACTGAGTAGGTGTCAATACATCAATATACAGGTAAAAGCCAGTAAATTAGAATATTTGGAAAAACTTGATTTATTTCAGTAATTGCATTCAAAAGGTGTAACTTGTACATTATATTTATTCATTGCACACAGACTGATGCATTCAAATGTTTATTTCATTTAATTTTGATGATTTGAAGTGGCAACAAATGAAAATCCAAAATTCCGTGTGTCACAAAATTAGAATATTACTTAAGGCTAATACAAAAAAGGGATTTTTAGAAATGTTGGCCAACTGAAAAGTATGAAAATGAAAAATATGAGCATGTACAATACTCAATACTTGGTTGGAGCTCCTTTTGCCTCAATTACTGCGTTAATGCGGCGTGGCATGGAGTCGATGAGTTTCTGGCACTGCTCAGGTGTTATGAGAGCCCAGGTTGCTCTGATAGTGGCCTTCAACTCTTCTGCGTTTTTGGGTCTGGCATTCTGCATCTTCCTTTTCACAATACCCCACAGATTTTCTATGGGGCTAAGGTCAGGGGAGTTGGCGGGCCAATTTAGAACAGAAATACCATGGTCCGTAAACCAGGCACGGGTAGATTTTGCGCTGTGTGCAGGCGCCAAGTCCTGTTGGAACTTGAAATCTCCATCTCCATAGAGCAGGTCAGCAGCAGGAAGCATGAAGTGCTCTAAAACTTGCTGGTAGACGGCTGCGTTGACCCTGGATCTCAGGAAACAGAGTGGACCGACACCAGCAGATGACATGGCACCCCAAACCATCACCCAACCATGCAAATTTTGCATTTCCTTTGGAAATCGAGGTCCCAGAGTCTGGAGGAAGACAGGAGAGGCACAGGATCCACGTTGCCTGAAGTCTAGTGTAAAGTTTCCACCATCAGTGATGGTTTGGGGTGCCATGTCATCTGCTGGTGTCGGTCCACTCTGTTTCCTGAGATCCAGGGTCAACGCAGCCGTCTACCAGCAAGTTTTAGAGCACTTCATGCTTCCTGCTGCTGACCTGCTCTATGGAGATGGAGATTTCAAGTTCCAACAGGACTTGGCGCCAGCACACAGCGCAAAATCTACCCGTGCCTGGTTTACGGACCATGGTATTAGCCCCATAGAAAATCTGTGGGGTATTGTGAAAAGGAAGATGCAGAATGCCAGACCCAAAAACGCAGAAGAGTTGAAGGCCACTATCAGAGCAACCTGGGCTCTCATAACACCTGAGCAGTGCCAGATACTCATCGACTCCATGCCACGCCGCATTAACGCAGTAATTGAGGCAAAAGGAGCTCCAACCAAGTATTGAGTATTGGACATGCTCATATTTTTCATTTTCATACTTTTCAGTTGGCCAACATTTCTAAAAATCCCTTTTTTGTATTAGCCTTAAGTAATATTCTAATTTTGTGACACACGGAATTTTGGATTTTCATTTGTTGCCACTTCAAATCATCAAAATTAAATGAAATAAACATTTGAATGCATCAGTCTGTGTGCAATGAATAAATATAATGTACAAGTTACACCTTTTGAATGCAATTACTGAAATAAATCAAGTTTTTCAAAATATTCTAATTTACTGGCTTTTACCTGTATATATATATATACACACACATACGTATATTAATTCATTAATACATACATACATCTGCACACACACTGGTACTTACCCACACAAATAGGAACCTATGCTCCCACAAACATACATCCACATGCACATTCACTGTACAAATATACACATACACATACTGTACATATACACATGCAGTCATACAAATAATCACGTTTCATCAAACATAAATTAACGTTGTTCCCCTAGGGGAAAGTGAGTAACACATGGCACACTGACAAAGCCTAACCTATTGGTACTATAACAATCTACAAGGTTAAAACTGTTCGCTTCTCTTTCTTCCTCTCCATTTATCTGCTTTCTTTTGTAATTCAAGTTATCATTACATATATGTGTTGTTGCATTCCAAACAATTGTACTGTTGATAATAGAGGTAATTATTGTAACTATTCATTATCAATAGTGCTATTTCTGTTGGTATTTGTATTGCTCAATTTGTAGTGCAATAATATTCATTGTCATTTTTGTGTTATTAATATTTACTTCACTAACTGCTTCTTTGATATCAGTTTTTGTATCATATTTGTACATACCCTATTTGTCTCTCTGTATAATCCCCCTCTTTTCTCCGCAATTTCCCCCTCAGCCTTCTTTTTTTTTCACTTTCTATCCCCTCCTGCATCCAAACATCCATTTAATAAAGTCAAATACAAATAAGGCAACAAGAGAAGTAACCCATACTTCTCTTTTGTAAAGTAAATCTGTACAGCAAATATGGGCATCTACATCAACTATATGAGTAGCTGTACAGGAGTACTATTGTTATTGTTTGATACAAATAATACTGTAGTTACTTGTTGATACAATAAACACAGTAATTATTAGAGATGTCCGATAATATCGGCCTGCCGATAAATGCGTTAAAATGTAACATCGGAAATTATCATTATCGTTTTTTTCATTATCAGTATCGTTTTTGTTTATTAAATCAACATAAAAAACACAAGATACACTTACAATTAGTGCACCAACCCAAAAAACCTTCCTCCCCCATTTACACTCATTCACACAAAAGGGTTGTTTCTTTCTGTTATTAATATTCTGGTTCCTACATTATATATAAAGTTAAAGTTAAAGTTAAAGTACCAATGATTGTCACACACACACTAGGTGTGGCGAAATTATTCTCTGCATTTGACCCATCACCCTTGATCACCCCCTGGGAGGTGAGGGGAGCAGTGGGCAGCAGCGGTGGCCGCGCCCGGGAATCATTTTTGGTGATTTAACCCCCAATTCCAACCCTTGATGCCGAGTGCCAAGCAGGGAGGTAATGGGTCCCATTTTTATAGTCTTTGGTATGATTCGGCCGGGGTTTGAACTCACAACCTACCGATCTCAGGGCGGACACTCTAACCACTAGGCCACTGAGTAGGTGTCAATACATCAATATATATCAGTACAGTCTGCAAGGGATACAGTCCGTAAGCACACATGATTGTGCGTGCTGCTGGTCCACTAATAGTACTAACCTTTAACAGTTAATTTGACTCATTTTCATTAATTACTAGTTTCTATGTAACTGTTTTTATATTGTTTTACTTTCTTTTTTATTCAAGAAAACGTTTTTTAATGTATTTATCTTATTTTATTTTATTAATTAAAAAAAAAAAAAATCTTCACCATACCTGGTTGTCCAAATTAGGCATAATAATGTGTTAATTCCACGGCTGTATATATCGGTTGATATCGGTATCGGTTGATATCGGTAATTAAAGAGTTGGACAATATCCTCAGGGTTCGGTTCTTGGCCCTGCACTCTTTAGTATTTACATGCTGCCGCTAGGCGACATCATACGCAAATACGGTGTTAGCTTTCATTGCTATGCTGATGACACCCAACTCTACATGCCCCTAAAGCTGACCAACACGCCGGATTGTAGTCAGCTGGAGGCGTGTCTTAATGAAATTAAACAATGGATGTCCGCTAACTTCTTGCAACTCAACGCCAAGAAAACGGAAATGCTGATTATCGGTCCTGCTAAACACCGACATTTATTTAATAATACCACCTTAACATTTGACAACCAAACAATTACACAAGGCGAATCAGTAAAGAATCTGGGTATTATCTTCCACCCAACTCTCTCCTTTGAATCACACATTAAGAGTGTTACTAAAACGGCCTTCTTTCATCTCCGTAATATCGCTAAAATTCGTTCTATTTTATCCACTAGCGACGCTGAGATCATTATTCATGCGTTCGTTACGTCTCGTCTCGACTACTGTAACGTATTATTTTCGGGTCTCCCTATGTCTAGCATTAAAAAATTACAGTTGGTACAAAATGCGGCTGCTAGACTTTTGACAAGAACAAGAAAGTTTGATCATATTACGCCTATACTGGCTCACCTGCACTGGCTTCCTGTGCACTTAAGAAGTGACTTTAAGGTTTTACTACTTACGTATAAAATACTACACGGTCTAGCTCCGTCCTATCTTGTCGATTGCATTGTACCATATGTCCCGGCAAGAAATCTGCGTTCAAAGAACTCCGGCTTATTAGTGATTCCCAGAGCCCAAAAAAAGTCTGCGGGCTATAGAGCGTTTTCTATTCGGGCTCCAGTACTATGGAATGCCCTCCCGGTAACAATTAGAGATGCTACCTCAGTAGAAGCATTTAAGTCCCATCTTAAAACTCATTTGTATACTCTAGCCTTTAAATAGCCCCCCTGTTAGACCAGTTGATCTGCCGTTTCTTTTCTTTTCTCCTCTGCTCCCCTTTTCCTTGAGGGGGGGGGGGCACAGGTCCGGTGGCCATGGATGAAGTGCTGGCTGTCCAGAGTCGGGACCCGGGGTGGACCGCTCGCCTGTGCATCGGCTGGGAACATCTCTACGCTGCTGACCCGTCTCCGCTCGGGATTGTGTCCTGCTGGCCCCACTATGGACTGGACTCTTACTATTATGTTGGATCCACTATGGACTGGACTCTCACAATATTATGTCAGACCCACTCGACATCCATTGCTTTCGGTCTCCCCTAGAGGGGGGGGGGGGGTTACCCACATATGCGGTCCTCTCCAAGGTTTCTCATAGTCATTCACATCGACGTCCCACTGGGGTGAGTTTTTCCTTGCCCGTATGTGGGCTTTGTACCGAGGATGTCGTTGTGGCTTGTGCAGCCCTTTGAGACACTTGTGATTTAGGGCTATATAAATAAAGATTGATTGATTGATTGAGATTGAATATCGGAATATCGGATATCGGCAAAAAGCCATTATCGGACATCCCTAGTAATTATTGTTTCTCTGAATGTTCCAATGAACATGATCATGCATGCGTGCTTCTTATTGATCATGTTCTGTCAATGTTATGTTTGCGGAAATAAAAATATCACGTGTTCTTGTTTGTATTTTTACAAAAACTCATTAAACTCAATAACTCTACTTCAGAAAAGAGCTGTATGCATCATCAACAAGGTTGGATATCTGGACCAAACTCATTTGCTATTCTTACAGTCAAAAATATTGAAATGTATTTTATGTCCATGTCCTTTTCAAACAAGGTAATGTGTGTGCTTTGACTGCACTCAAAAAATGTTAGATGTGATTGAAGACAAAATGTTGGCATGAAAGTAAAAATTTATTTTTCATGTTCTTCCATCTTTTTTTCCCTCCTGGACGTGAAACAAAGCTGAACGTTGGGCGTCGGGCCATCTTGCTCACTAAAACATCTTGCAGGAAGTGTCTGCAAGGCTGTGCTCCAAATAGCAAATCAGATTTACTGTACCTGTGTCTACTTACTTATATATACAGTAATATTACTTGCATGTGAATATTACTGCGTATGAGGACATCTTTCATTCTTGCTACTGAGTTCATACGCAATCTTACAAGCGTGAGAACATCTCTCACATTTCAGGAAAAACAGTTTCAATTGCAAGGGTTGATGTCATACAAAGTACACTCACATATACTTTGGAGTAGTCACTGTACAGCTTGTGAAGCTGTACTACCAACCAAATATATGCAACACAAGTGAACAGCAAGATAATTGTGTCTTTCATGCTGGTGCTAGCATGATAAGACTATAAAAATGGGACCCATTACCTCCCTGCTTGGCACTCAGCATCAAGGGATTGGGGGTTAAATCACCAAAAATGATTATCGGGCATGGCCACCGCTGCTGCTCACTGCTCCCCTCACCTCCCAGGGGGTGATCAAGGGTGATGGGTCAAATGTAGAGAATAATTTCGCCACACCTAGTGTGTGTGTGACAATCATTGGTACTTTAACTTTAACTTTAAATAATATGGCGCTGCATGATTCCTGCTGGCACTGGGGAGCTGCGGTTCAATTTCATCAAGTCATGTGACTTTTCAAAGCAGGTGTCAGCTTTTCAACAGATAATGAATCCGGACATAAAACCTAATATCTTACTGATTGCATGACTATCCATCCATCCATCCATCTTCTTCCGCTTATCCGAGGTCGGGTCGCGGGGGCAGCAGCCTAAGCAGGGAAGCCCAGACTTCCCTCTCCCCAGCCACTTCGTCCAGCTCCTCCCGGGGGATCCCGAGGCGTTCCCAGGCCAGCCGGGAGACATAGTCTTCCCAACGTGTCCTGGGTCTTCCTCGTGGCCTCCTACCGGTCGGACATGCCCTAAACACCTCCTTAGGGAGGCGCTCGGGTGGCATCCTGACCAGATGCCCGAACCACCTCATCTGGCTCCTCTCGATGCGGAGGAGCAGCGGCTTTACTTTGAGCTCCCCCCGGATGACAGAGCTTCTCACCCTATCTCTAAGGGAGAGCCCCGCCACCCGGCGGAGGAAACTCATTTCGGCCGCTTGTACCCGTGATCTTGTCCTTTCGGTCATAACCCAAAGCTCATGACCATAGGTGAGGATGGGAACGTAGATCGACCGGTAAATTGAGAGCTTTGCCTTCCGGCTCAGCTCCTTCTTCACCACAACGGATCGATACAGCGTCCGCATTACTGAAGACGCCGCACCGATCCGCCTGTCGATCTCACGATCCACTCTTCCCTCACTCGTGAACAAGACTCCGAGGTACTTGAACTCCTCTACTTGGGGCAAGATCTCCTCCCCAACCCGGAGATGGCACTCCACCCTTTTCCGGGCGAGAACCATGGACTCGGACTTGGAGGTGCTGATTCTCATCCCAGTCGCTTCACACTCAGCTGCGAACCGATCCAGTGAGAGCTGAAGATCCTGGCCAGATGAAGCCATCAGGACCAAATCATCTGCAAAAAGCAGAGACCTAATCCTGCAGCCACCAAACCGGATCCCCTCAACGCCTTGACTGCGCCTAGAAATTCTGTCCATAAAAGTTATGAACAGAATCGGTGACAAAGGGCAGCCTTGGCGGAGTCCAACCCTCACCGGAAACGTGTCCGACTTACTGCCGGCAATGCGAACCAAGCTCTGACACTGATCATACAGGGAGCGGACCGCCACAATCAGACAGTCCGAAACCCCATACTCTCTGAGCACTCCCCACAGGACTTCCCGAGGGACACGGTCGAATGCCTTCTCCAAGTCCACAAAGCACATGTAGACTGGTTGGGCAAACTCCCATGCACCCTCAAGATTGCATGACTATGATCGCAGAAATATGTCGTTGACACACCTGGGGGAAGGATGCAAGGACAGAAGGAAGGAAAGAAGGAGATAAAGAAGGAAATAGGAAATGAAGGAGATGGTGAAGGAGAGAAATAGGGAAGGAAGGAAGGAAATAAGAAATAAAGAAGGATGGAAGAAAGAAAAGATGGAAGAACAGAAGGTTGAAAGAAGAGAGGAAGGAACAAGGAAGGAAGGGAGAAAGGAATGAAGGAAAGAACAAGGAAGGATGGAAGGAAGAAAAGATAGATGGAAGGAAGGAAGGCTGGAAAGAATGGAGGGGGCAAGGAAGGAAGGAAATAGGGAAGGAAGGAGTGGGATAATAAGGTGTGCAACATGCAATAGTTTTATCAGCGACGTCATCATGAAGGAGTAAAACATCCATCCATCCATTTTCTACCGCTTATCCCTTTCGGGGTGGTGGTGGTTGCTGGAGCCTATCTCAGCTACAATCATTTCAGTGACAAATCATGTTTAGATTAATTTCATGTTTAAGAGGATGAAGTCAGTGTTAATAACGATAGTCACTATATATATTCTTACTTTCAACAACAACATATATCAACTGCTCTCACTTGTATTGCACATATCTACACAATTGTGTATGTGTGTTGCTAATACATCTATATTGATATACAAGCTGTACACAGACTACTCTCAAGTTTATATTTGAACCAATACTGTACCAAGTCTGGTACCTTTGAATGCATATTCAAATTTGCATCAGTATGTATTGTTGTATTATATATACAGTATTTCTGTATAATAGAAGACTTTATATGTGCTGTAGTATTCTATATGTGTATGTACAGTAGTACTGTAGTAATACATAAATATATTCATAGTACAAGACTATGCACTGTGATATTTTATATATGTATATAGTAGAAGACTATGTACTGCGGTATTCTATATAGTTATGTATAGTAGAAGACTATGTACTGTAATATTCTATGTATACATGTATGTATAGTAGAAGACTATCTACTGTAGTATTCTATATGTGTATGTACAGCAGAAGACTGTATGTACCGTAGTATTCTATATATTTAGATATAGTATAATTGGATGTACTGTTTTGTTCTATATAGTTATATATACTCGAAGACTGTATATAATGTGCTATAATATTGTATATGTTTATGTACAGTAGAAGACTGTAATTACTGTAGTATTCTATGCATTGTGGTATTTTATATATGTATGTAGTAGAATACTATGTACTGTGGTATTCTATGTATCTATACATAGTAGAAGACTGCATGTACTGTAGTATTCTATATAGTTATGTATAATACAAACCCTGTTTCCATATGAGTTGGGAGTTTGTGTTAGATGTAAATATAAACGGAATACAATGATTTGCAAGTCCTTTTCAACCCATATTCAATTGAATGCACTACAAAGACAATATATTTGATGTTCAAACTCATAAACTTTATTTATTTTTTTGCAAATCATAATTAACTTAGAATTTCATGGCTGCAACACGTGCCAAAGTAGTTGGGAAAGGGCATGTTCACCACTGTGTTACATGGCCTTTCCTTTTAACAACACTCTGTAAATGTTTGGGAACTGAGGAGACACATTTTTGAAGCTTCTCAGGTGGAATTCTTTCCCATTCTTGCTTGATGTACAGCTTAAGTTGTTCAACAGTCCGGAGGTCTCCGTTGTGGTATTTTAGGCTTCATAATGCGCCACACATTTTCAATGGGAGACAGGTCTGGACTACAGGCAGGCCAGTCTAGTACCCGCACTCTTTTACTATGAAGCCACGTTAATGTAACACGTGGCTTGGTATTGTCTTGCTGAAATAAGCAGGGGCGTCCATGGTAACGTTGCTTGAATGGCAACATATGTTGCTCCAAAACCTGTATGTACCTTTCAGCATTAATGTGTAATGTGTAAGTTACCCATGTCTTGGGCACTAATACACCCCTATACCATCACAGATGCTGGCTTTTCAACTTTGCGCCTATAACAATCCGGATGGTTCTTTTCCTACTTGGTCCGGAGGACACAACGTCCACAGTTTCCAAAAACAATTTGAAATGTGGACTCATCAGACCACAGAACACTTTTCCACTTTGTATCAGTCCATCTTAGATGAGCTCAGGCCCAGCGAAGCCGACGACGTTTCTGGGTGTTGTTGATAAACGGTTTTTGCCTTGCATAGGAGAGTTTTAACTTGCACTTACAGATGTAGCGACCAACTGTAGTTACTTACTGACAGTGGATTTCTGAAGTGTTCCTGAGCCCATGTGGTGATATCCTTTACACACTGATGTCGCTTGTTGATGCAGTACAGCCTGAGGGATCGAAGGTCACGGGCTTAGCTGCTTATGTGCAGTGATTTCTCCAGATTCTCTGAACCCTTTGATGATATTATGGACCGTAGATGGTGAAATCCCTAAATTCCTTGCAATAGCTGGTTGAGAAAGGTTTTTCTTAAACTGTTCAACAATTTGCTCACGCATTTGTTGACAAAGTGTTGACCCTCGCCCCATCCTTGTTTGTGAATGACTGAGCATTTCATGGAATCTACTTTTGTACCAAATCATGGCACCCACCTATTCCCAATTTGCCTGTTCACCTGTGGGATGTTCCAAATAAGTGTTTGATGAGCATTCCTCAACTTTATCAGTATTTATTGCCACCTTTCCCAACTTCTTTGTCATGTGTTGCTGGCATCAAAATCTAAAGTTAATGATTTTTTTGCAAAAAAAAAATAAAAAATGTATCAGTTTGAACATCAAATATGTTGTCTTTGTAGCATATTCAACTGAATATGGGTTGAAAAGGATTTGCAAATCATTGTATTCCGTTTATATTTACATCTAACACAATTTCCCAACTCATATGGAAACGGGGTTTGTAGAAAACTATGTACTGTAATATTATATATATATATATATGTATGTATAGTAGAAGACTATCTACTGTAATATTCTATATGTGTATGTACAGCAAAAGACGGTATGTACTGTACGTTTAGATATAGTATAATAGTATGTACTATAATGTATCTACATAGTTATATATACTAGAAGACTGAACAGAGTGTGATGTAATATTCTATATGCTTATGTACAGTATAAGATTGTATGTACTGCAGTATTCTACAGTATACTGTACATATAATAGACTATGCACTGCACAGTGTTCTATATATGTATATATAGTGGAAGACTGTATGTATTGTAGTATTCTATTTATACGTATATAGTAGAAGACTATGTACTGTACGGGTCTTCAGAGCTTGTTCCCATCTTACCGTACTTTACTGAGAGCACAAAGAAGTTATTTATATGCTGATGTCAAATTGATTTTTGTCTCTCATATCCAGGAAAATCACATTATGCAGCAGTCTGAGTGTTTGCAGCAGGCGTGTCTATAAATTCACATCTTCTTGACATACATATTAAAATGACAACATTATTGATATAAATATTAAAATAACATTCTTGATATTCATATTAAAGCAACAACATCAAGTTTTTCATGGATTTTTGTTGCAATAAAGAAACAAAACAAAGCACAGTTTAGTTGACTTTGTCATGGTCAACATAATAAAAGACTACTTCTAAAAACTACACATGAATATAAATTGGGTTATTATGTTTACAAATCATGTAAATGTGTCTGGCATTAAAGTGACAAGGCAGAACAGCACAATATCTGCTTCTTTTTGGACACATTCCTTGTTTTGTCGTTTTTGTATTGCTTTTTTTTTAATTCCCAGATAGTCTTTTGTTTTTATAGCGCTATTTTCTTTTAAATGATCATGATGGCGATTACTTTAGATATTGTTGTGTTCCAAATCAAATCACTGAGAAATATTCAGTCTGCAATGTTACTTTTAAACCTTGCATATGTCATGTCTGTATTATCATGTTTTGTTTTGTTTTAAGTCATGTTTTGTTTAGTTTCTGTCTTTTCACTCCCTCGTCTGGTCACCATAGCAACCATTAGTTTTCACCTGTCACGTCACGCACCTGTTTCAAGGCCAAGACCAAGACCCGCCATGCCAAGACCAGGACCAAGACCCGCCATGCCAAGACCAAGACCCACACCAAGACCAAGACCAAGACCCACACCAAGACCAAGACACACCATGCCAAGACCAAGACACACCATGCCAAGACCAAGACACACCATGCCAAGACCAAGACACGCCAGGCCAAGACCAAGACCAAGGCCAAGACCAAGACCCGCCATGCCAAGACCAGGACCAAGACCCGCCATGCCAAGACCAAGACCCACACCAAGACCAAGACCCACACCAAGACCAAGACCAAGACCCACACCAAGACCAAGACACACCATGCCAAGACCAAGACACACCATGCCAAGACCAAGACACACCATGCCAAGACCAAGACACGCCATGCCAAGACCAAGACCAAGACCAAGACCCGCCATGCCAAGACCAAGACCAAGACCAAGACCCGCCATGCCAAGACCTAGACCAAGACCAAGACCCGCCATGCCAAGACCAAGACCCGCCATGCCAAGACCAAGACCCGCCATGCCAAGACCAAGACCTGCCATGCCAAGACCAAGACCCTCGCCAAGACCAAGACCTATACCAAGACCCACGCCGAGCTTCGCCGCCTGACGCGCCACGCCGAGCTTCGCCGCCTGACTCACCACGCCAAGCCACGCCTGCCACGATGACGACGCGCCTGCCTCCTCGTCGGCCACGGATATGGCCGCTACCTGGTCGCCCGCCACGCCAAGTGCGCCCACCTCCCAGTCGGCCACGAATGTGGCCATTCCCTGGGCGCCCGCCTCGCCTGCTGCAGCGGCGTTCCACTCGCCGCCGCCACCTAACTCTGCCCCGGTGGATATGGGGACACGTGGTCTGGCGACCCACCGCCATGTCCCCCTCCCGCCCTCCCATTTTGTTAAGTTTTTTTTCTTGGACATCTGGTATCTGTCCTTAAGGGAGGGGCTCTGTCATGTCTGTATTATCATGTTTTGTTTTGTTTTAAGTCATGTTTTGTTTAGTTTCTGTCTTTTCACTCCCTCGTCTGGTCACCATAGCAACCATTAGTTTTCACCTGTCACGTCACGCACCTGTTTCACGTTTTGACTCACACACACCTGTCACCAATCATGTCACTGTTATTTAAGCATACCTTGTTCATCACTCGTCCTGCCTGCATTGTCGTTATGTCACTCCGGTTCAGGTCTCGTTTTGACAAAGTAAGTTCCCATGTCCATGTCCTAGTTTTTGTTTAAGATTAGCCTCACTTGCGTTTTAGGCACGCTTGCCTCTTTTTTTTGTTGTTGTTGTTGTATTGTTTATGTCCGCGGTAGTGCGTGATTTATGTTAATAAATCCAATCCTACCTTTACGCCTTCGTCCGGAGCCGTCTATCTTGCGTTGGAAGAACAACCCCGCAGCAAGCTGCGACCCCCACGTGACAGAATGCAGGCAGCATACGTTCTTCCGCAGACCGGCCACGAGGAGGTGATGGAGACGCACTGGCAAAAATGGAAGCGAGCCAGAAAGGCTTTTTCTCGCCAGCATAACGCGTTGTTCCCCCAAAATCTTCATCCGGACAACAAGATTCCACAACCAGCCCATTCTCCCTTCCCGCAGCAGGAGACCCGTGCTGATGACGTCATCCCGCCCACTGGTGATGACGTCAGAAACCAAGATTATTTTTTTTGAGTCTATTTACACCCTCTGTCAGCCGCCCACCAAGGACTTCGTTTCAAAAAATAATCCTTTTGAGAAATTTTTTTCTAAATTTAGATTTTTTCAGACCCAGTCTAAAGTGGGGGTGGTGAATAGATTTTCTGGACAATTTAATGGGGAGGATTCTGCCCCCCTCCATACCTCACCCCACCCACCCTTAAAGAGAGTTCCAGACCGCAGGGAGCGCGTCTGGTATCCGCTCCTTGAGGGGGGGGCTAGGGCTGGGAACTGCACTGGTGGGGTGACTCAGCTTCACCATGTCAAGCCACAGCCTCCCTCACGGCCGCCACCACCAGTCTTTTACCACGCCAAGACCAAGACCCGCCATGCCAAGACCAAGGCCAAGACCAAGACCCGCCATGCCAAGACCAGGACCAAGACCCGCCATGCCAAGACCAAGACCCACACCAAGACCAAGACCAAGACCCACACCAAGACCAAGACCAAGACCCACACCAAGACCAAGACACACCATGCCAAGACAAAGACACACCATGCCAAGACCAAGACACACCATGCCAAGACCAAGACACGCCATGCCAAGACCAAGACCAAGACCAAGACCCGCCATGCCAAGACCAAGACCAAGACCAAGACCCGCCATGCCAAGACCTAGACCAAGACCAAGACCCGCTATGCCAAGACCAAGACCCGCCATGCCAAGACCAAGACCCGCCATGCCAAGACCAAGACCCGCCATGCCAAGACCAAGACCCGCCATGCCAAGACCAAGACCCGCCATGCCAAGACCAAGACCTGCCATGCCAAGACCAAGACCCACGCCAAGACCAAGACCTATACCAAGACCCACGCCGAGCTTCGCCGCCTGACACGCCACGCCGAGCTTCGCCGCCTGACTCACCACGCCAAGCCACGCCTGCCACGATGACGACGCGCCTGCCTCCTCGTCGGCCACGGATATGGCCGCTACCTGGTCGCCCGCCACGCCAAGTGCGCCCACCTCCCAGTCGGCCACGAATGTGGCCATTCCCTGGGCGCCCGCCTCGCCTGCTGCAGCGGCGTTCCACTCGCCGCCGCCACCTAACTCTGCCCCGGTGGATACGGGGACACGTGGTCTGGCGACCCACCGCCATGTCCCCCTCCCGCCCTCCCATTTTGTTAAGTTTTTTTTCTTGGACATCTGGTATCTGTCCTTAAGGGAGGGGCTCTGTCATGTCTGTATTATCATGTTTTGTTTTGTTTTAAGTCATGTTTTGTTTTGTTTCTGTCTTTTCACTCCCTCGTCTGGTCACCATAGCAACCATTAGTTTTCACCTGTCACGTCACGCACCTGTTTCACGTTTTGACTCACACACACCTGTCACCAATCATGTCACTGTTATTTAAGCATGCCTTGTTCATCACTCGTCCTGCCTGCATTGTCGTTATGTCACTCCGGTTCAGGTCTCGTTTTGACAAAGAAAGTTCCCATGTCCATGTCCTAGTTTTTGTTTAAGATTAGCCTCACTTGCGTTTTAGGCACGCTTGCCTCTTTTTGTTGTTGTTGTTGTTGTTGTATTGTTTATGTCCGCGGTAGTGCGTGATTTATGTTAATAAATCCAATCCTACCTTTACGCCTTCGTCCGGAGCCGTCTATCTTGCGTTGGAAGAACAACCCCGCAGCAAGCTGCGACCCCCACGTGACAGCATAAGCTTTCATAAACTTTTTTCTGCCGTAAATGTGATAGAACAATTACTCCAAATATGTATTGAACCTTCTCAAAACACCTGATTTCATTTTTCTTATTAACAGAACTGAAAGTCATAGGAGTGAGTTTTTAGCATGAATGAGCTAATACTGTGGGACCTCAACTTACTTGTACATTGCCTTTCACGACGGGACACTTGTATCTCAAATCAACATTGCCAATTGAAATGGATTAAAATCTATTTAATCCGTGCTTGGCTCTCCCAAAACATCATAATTCTAACAAATAACATTTCTTTTGAAAGGAAAAAGTAACTTTTAGAAATATTGCTAGAAAAACAATACAATAGCACTGGGGTGTCAAACATACGACTCGAGGGCCAGATCAGGCCCGCGAACAGGTTTTATCCGGCCCGCAGGATGAGTTTGCTAAGTATAAAAATTTACCTTAAATACTTTTTGAATGAAAGAAACAGCTGTTCTAAAAATGTCCACTGGATGTCGCAATAGAAAGTATTTGTATCTTTGTAGATGATGCTACATATGTACAAAATAAACCACATGTTAGTACATCAGTCGAGAAACATGATCAAACTACATAAACAACATACTGTAATTTGATTTTGATATTTTTTTGATAGAAAATGAACTCCAATGACTTGAGTGATGAACATTATCACATAATTTATTCAGAAAATAATGACAAATAAAGTATATATACTATTAACCGCAACAGGTAATTGTAAAAAAAAAACAACTAAAAAAAACATTATAATTTGTACAATTTCACAATGTGCTTGTTGTATTTTTAAACAAATAAAACAATCTGAAGTTGTCTTTATTTTTAAGTTATCGTGTTGTGATTTTACCAGTCCGGCCCACCTGGGAGTAGATTTTTCTCCATGTGGCCCCCGATCCAAAATGAGTTTGACACCCTTGCAATAGAATTAACTACAAACAACTATAGTAGTTTTATGTAATAATGTAATAATATTGTTCAGTATTTATTTGGTTGCTTGCTTGCCAGTCATGAAACAATAAGAAGTATTGTTGTTGTTTATGTTGCCAACGGACCTATTTGTGCAACGGATCGTAGAGGTCAGAGTTGACAACAAGTAATATTTATGTTTGTGTGTCAAAGCTAATGTTCAACTGTCTGGTTTGTTGAGTCAGAACTAAACAGAATAAATTAAAACACATCAAACAGCATCTGCAGCTTTTCAATATTTCTATGGATAAATGTTCAGGGTTGTGACTGTTGTGGCTGCATAGAGACTGGCTTGAGCTTGTGTCATGCAAACTGATTAACAAGTAGGACATTGTGGAAGTCGCTTCCTAGCAGTTCCACTGAAGACACGACACAAGAGCCAAGAGTGCAGTTTTTAACAAAGGTTTTAATGGACATAGGTTGACATAAGTCTTTCTCCCCCAGAACATGACTTTTCAGTCACGTCCGTATCCTCTCTCTTCTCCTGCTCCTGGCCGCTTACTGTTAAAGACAACAGATGATTAGATTAACACGTGCCACCTGTGAAATCTAATCACCTGTCAGCTGTGTCTCGTCATCAGCACTGCCACGCCCCCGTCCGATGGTGCTTTGTCCTAAGCACCATGGACAGAGGTGGTGACCTTTACTCCTGCAGGCAACGCTGGCAACATCTTCCCCCACAGACATATTTATAATGTTTGTTTGTCTGATTCAGTCATCCAACTTCTCCTATACACTAACTTTCTTATTTCCGGTGATTGGCGGGCAGGACTGTGTCGATCTCTGATTGTGAGCGTGGACGATTTTTACTTTCACCATCGGCATTGATTGATTGATTGAGACTTTTTTTAGTAGGTTGGACAGTGAAGTACATATTCCGTACAATTGACCACTAAATGGTAACACCCGAATAAGTTTTTCAACTTGTTTGAGTCGGGGTCCACTTAAATTGATTCATGATACAGATATATACTATCAGATACATACTATCATCATAATACAGTCATCACAGAAGATAATCACATTGAATTATTTACATTATTTACAATCCAGGGTGTGGAGGGGGGGGGGGTTAGGTTTGGTTGTTATCATCAGTCATCAACAATTGAGAACAGAGAAATGGATATTGGAACAGTGTAGGTCTGACTTGGTAGGATATGGACAGCAAGTAGTGGGCAGAGAGAGAGAGAGAGAGAGAGATCAGAAGGCATAAGAAAAAGTATCTGCATTTGATTGTTCACATTTGATTATTAACAATCCGGGGAGGGTGTTAGTTCAGGGTTGTAGCTGCCTGGAGGTGAACTTTTATTGCGGTTTTGAAGGAGGGTAGAGATGCACTTTCTTTTATGCCTGTTGGGAGCGCATTCCACATTGATGTGGCATAGAAAGAGAATGAGTTAAGACCTTTGTTAGTTCGGAATCTGGGTTTAACGTGGTTAGTGGAGCTCCCCCTGGTGTTGTGGTTATGGCGGTCATTTACGTTAAGGAAGTAGTTTGACATGTACTTCGGTATCAGGGAGGTGCAGCGGATTTTATAGACTAGGCTCAGTGCAAGTTGTTTTACTCTGTCCTCCACCCTGAGCCAGCCCACTTTGGAGAAGTGGGTAGGAGTGAGGTGGGATCTGGGGTGGAGGTCTAGAAGTAATCCGACTAGCATGTTCTGGGATGTTTGGAGTTTAGATTTGAGGATTTTGGAGGTGCTAGGGTACCAGGAGGTGCATGCGTAATCGAAAAAAGGTTGAACGAGAGTTCCCGCCAGAATCCTCATCGTGCTTTTGTTGACCAGAGAGGAGATTCTATAGAGAAATCTCGTTCGTTGGTTGACCTTTTTGATTACCTTGGTTGCCATTTTATCACAGGAAAGATTAGCCTCTAGAATGGAACCTAGGTAGGTGACCTCATCTTTCCTGGTGATAACAATGTCACCCACTTTTATAGTGAAGTCATTGACTTTCTTAAGGTTGATGTGGGACCCAAATAGGATGGATTCCGTTTTACCCAAGTGTATGGATAGGCAGGAAGGCTCGTAACTCAAATTGTGCTGGCAACTTAAAACATAACAAAATGCCAAGAGACAGCTCATATCTCAAAATAATTGTAAGTTAAGCTACTACTGTACATAAAATATGAACACATAGCGTTTATGCTAATAGCTTTTTGACTAGAGATGGGTACTGAATTTGATACTTTTTAGGAACCAAGTCGGTACTACTGAGTATTAATTCACATAAAATCAACAGGTACCATAATTAGATACCTTTGTTGCATGTGACGTCAGGTCTGCTTGCAGACACAAACACTTTGCGGGCAAACAAGCGTATTCTTAGTGGGCACACGTAATTATTGTTGTAAATTTACATGGCAACAAAGCAAGCATGCGAAAGCGCTCAAAAGTGAGGTTCCACTTTTCAAAACCCTCGGTGCCTGTGGCAATTGCTCTAAGACTCCAAAGAAAGCTTAGCTGGCCCTAAGATGTCACAAAAACTGGTGGCGAAATATGTACTTTTGTGTTTTAATTTCAATGACTAAAGAATGCGTTAAACTTTAGTCACTCATCATTTCTTGTCATTGATTGTGGTAGCGTCACACTGCATTCAACAATGTGGAAGCTGAGCGTCCATTTACTTCAATGGGGGACCATAGAGTGGGATGTTCCAACTGTAGTCAAACTAGAAAGTCAATCAATCAATCAATTCCTTTATTGTCATTGTCATAATAACACTTAAGTCATACATGAACAACAAGATTTTGTTTGAGCTTTGTCCAGCGGCATAGAAACTGCAATTGATGTGCAGGTTGACAATAGTTTACATTTTAGCATTTTAGCATTGTCAGGAAGATGGCGAATAGAGGGACGTGTGGGTGGGAACAGTCAGATGTCTGATGGGTGTTACGTTGATGTTGCAGCAATGCAATGTTCAGAGCACAATTATTGAGGTGGTGAAGAGTGAGGTAATAAGATGGTCCGGGGCAGCAAAGGGGCAGGCTGTTCATTTAGCAGTCTCACAGCCTGGGGATACAGACTGTGAGACATTCTGGTGGTCCTGGCGCGAATCGATCTATACCTCCTTCCAGAGGGTAGCAGGTTGAAGAGGCCATGTGCTGGGTGGTATCTGTCTTTCAGGATGTTGTGTACTCGCTTTAGGCAGCGAGCTGTGTACATGGCACTCATCTCTGGGAGTATCGTCCTTGTAATTTTCCCCGCCGCTTTAACCACTCGCTGGATAAATGCTGCACTTTGTCCCGCCAATCGGAAAGTTGCCGACTCTGAAAGTGTATGGAAAGTGGGCGTGGCTTCCACATGATGATTGGATGATCTGTCTGAGACTGAATCTTTTTCTGATTGACAGCAAAATGAGCAAATAAGTGATTTTGAAATATAAACCACTGCCAGAGCTTTTTTTTTTTTACTTTCATTTTATTGTTCCAAGTTGATATAGACGATTTTAGAATTCTTTAAGTGACGTTTTCTTTGTAAAATCTAACTTCTATATATATTTTTTATCTGAAAATTAGCTTCCTCTACTTGAAAGATCAACTTGACTGTTATATTAAAAATGTGTATTCAATTATTCAACAAATAAACATTTATCAACACACAAAAGTGAAAAAAAAAAATTCACTGATATCGATTCATAAGTTCCGGGAACTGGCATCGTATCGTTTCAAGGTAAAGGTTTAGTCAAGGTTTGTTTATTTTTACAACACAATTTTAAAACAGCTACTACTGCCCTAAAGTGCTGTGAAAATTAAAAACAGAAAGGTAAGACAAAGTAAAAATCACAATAAGCACAAAACATGCTATTTTTAAAACACAGCTAAACGAACCAATCAATAAATGTATTTAAAAATAAATAAATAAGCAGTAGGATTGAAATAAAGGCTATCTATTAAAAAAAGGAAAAAATAATAAATAAAACATCACAATGCCCAGCTCAGCTTGTGTTGAACGCCAGAGCAAATAAATGTTTTTTTTATGGAAGTTAAAGACGATTCAAATGTGAAAGGTTCCATCACTACTGTTGACACTGCTAGTGTATTTAACAACAAAAAAGTTCACTTAGGTAACAGGACTGTGCTGAGATTTATTTTGTATTACCTTGGTGCCTAACTTCTTTTTTCAGTTGTATGACAGGTAAGAGCGATAGCATGTAACATAAAAGTCACTTGTTTAGTTAATGAAGCTTTAATGATTAGTTGCATCATTTAGCCTGTCTGCTTTTGATGGTGTTCAGTCCCAGCAGACTCAGCTGAGACTAGTGCTGAATGCAGAGAAATCTAAAATAATGTTATTTTCGAATGATAAATGACATTTAACATTCCAAAAATACCATCTGCTCACAGGGTTGAACTTGAAATGATACTTGGGGATATTTTTTGATGACAACTTGTCTTTTAAATCACACATTGAAAAACTTGTGTCTTTTTTTAACTTGTTTTTATTATCGGCGGTCACTCAAACGAGTATGATGATCCTCCTGGTAGGGGTGTATCCCTTTATGGAGGATGGCTGTGCGTGACTTTGTTTTACGTGGGGAGACTGGTGCACAGGCAGTCACCACACGATCCTTGACAGAAACAGGTCAGGGTCCAGTGGCAAGGAGTCCAAGACGACTGGGGACCCTTTTCTGCTGCAGCCTTCTTGTGGTAGTTCTTAAATCTACCGTCTTCCGCCTGCTCCGTCGTTGAGGTCTTCACCGTATCCCTGGCTCGGGGGCAGTCAGGTACTAGGCCTTTGCCAAGGGCCACCTGGGGTAACAGTAGTAAAGGGGTTAACCTCCTAGTGCCCCAAGACCTCCATAGAGGAGCCTCCACTGCCGGATGCACTTTAACATCATGCCCAGGACACAACTTGTGTCTAAACTTAAAAATGATATATATATTTGTTTTCTTTCAACAAGTTAGGGAATGCTGACCACTTTCATGCTATCGGGGTTGGCGACGTGTGAGACGGCGAAGGTTGTTGTGATTTCTGTATGCAGACAGCTGAGGAGGCAAGGTGCAGGTGAAAAGTAATGACTAAACAAACAAAAGGCGAGAGCAACAGGGAGGTGCTTTGTAAGCAGAGGGGAGGCTATGCACGTAAAAAACTAAACAGGCTTCGTACAAAGTAAAACAAAAACAGAATGCTGAACAACAGTAAAATCCATCAAGTACATTTGTATTTGACATTACCATAGAAAGAGTAATGTCCCGACAAAGAATGGTGGTTCAGGCTCAACTTAAATAGTCCTAATTGCCAACAGAAAACAATTGCAGGGAAAAGTAAAAAGAAGACAGGCGTAAAGCAGTTAAAGAAAAACACCAACAAAACAGGAGAAACACCAAAATAAGAGCGCAGGACAGGAAGTGAAATCAAAAACTGAAGAAACACCCACACAATAGAAACAAGGAATGACCTGGAGTAACAGATCACAACAGTAGCCCCGCTCCCCAACCCCACCTAAGGGACGGATTCCAGACATCCCAAAACCCTGAAAGGTAACAGGTCCAAAGTTGGCAGTGGGTCGCCTGGCAATGTGTTTTGGCAGCCAGCGTAGAGGAGTCATATGGCAGTGTGACCGACGCTTCAACTGGCGAGGCGAACATCCACAGAACGGCCACATCCATGACGGACAAGGAGTTGGACGGCGCACCAGCTGCTGATGACGCAAAGGTTGTCCATGAAACGGCCACATTCTTGGCTGACGAGGAGTTGTCGTGTGGGCGATGGCCAAACGGCCGCTTGTACGGCAGGCAAAGCTGTAAGTTGCAGAGACTGCAGGACTGGATGTGACGACGCTGGAGCTGATTGCAGGACTGGATGCAATGGAGTTGGCCGACCGGAGTTGCTGGTAGCGTCAGCAGACCCACTGGAGTTGCTGGTGGTGTCTGGAGCTTGGCTGGACATGGCTGTGCCTCCCTCGTCACACAGCTAGCAGCACTTGCCCTCATCACAGGAAGCGGATACCAGACACTGTCAACCACTGTGAGAGCAACAGTCATGGGTCTGGAGAAGGGGGGTTGGGAGGAAGGCTCTTGCTGGTATAGCCCTGGCTTCAGCTTTGGGAAGCTGGAAATTCACTGTGGGCGGAGCTTGAGTCATGGACAGCTGGGGGTGACTAGCTGTTTTAGCCCTTGAAAAAATGTCCGAACTGGTAGCCTCC
Source organism: Nerophis lumbriciformis (assembly GCF_033978685.3). Classification (NCBI taxonomy): domain Eukaryota; kingdom Metazoa; phylum Chordata; class Actinopteri; order Syngnathiformes; family Syngnathidae; genus Nerophis; species Nerophis lumbriciformis. The sequence goes on along the minus strand of NC_084575.2, from coordinate 10,262,518 downwards.
GGTGGCGTGAATCCGGCTGACTCTGTTATGCCTGGACTGCACTATTTTGCTGCCCAGGACATAAAACGTTTGACAAGGTTGCCATTTGAGTTTCCATATTTCACCAGCGTCGGCGAGGAGGGGTGCAGACTTGGCACTTCGCCACAAAATATCATTAAAGAAAGGATGATTCTCCGGTCCCCATACCATCAATTCCTCCGGTGAGTCTTGTAATGCCTCCATTTTTAAAGAATCCTCTTCTCAAACTCTTATTCCATGTATTCGTCTGCGAAATCAAGTCGTCGGGACATTCTGTCGGGGTTTGCGATGTGTGAGACGGAGAAGATTGTTGTGATTTCTGTATGCAGACAGCCGAGGAGGCAACATACAGGTGAAAATTATTCAAAGACTAAACAAACAAAAGGCAAAAGCAACAGAGAAGTGCTCAGAAATCATAGGGGAAGCTATGCACGTAAAAAACTAAACAGGCTACGTACTAGGGTTGAACGGTATACCAGTATTAGTATAGTACCGCGATACTAATTAATCATTTTTGGTACTATATAGTCTCTGAAACCTACCGGTCCCGCACCCCCTGCGCCCGCGTTGAAGTCAAGTCGTGACATTGCTCGTTTTACAAGCAGACGAGCATGGTCAGCTGTGCACAATCACGGAATACTTACAAACAGACAATGTGTGTGGACAGAAAAAGGAGAACAGACGTATTTTGGCTTAAGAGCTAACAATAAAGGTGAAATTATAACACTGAAACGCCCTCAGGAAGAGGTCCTTTAAGACATGGCTAGCTAGCTAGCGGCTAACGTCCATCCGCCGTCTGTAGTGTTTTAGCTACTTTTAAATCACTAAACCTCCCCTCCATGGCGACAAATAAAGTACGTTTCTTACAAGTATCATCCCTGCAGGACGAGGAATAGTTAACATGCTTCACTACACACCGTAGCTCACGGGCGTCAAAATATAAACAAATGCCATTGGTGGATCTACACCTGACATCCACTGTGATGATATCAAGTACAGGCACGTATCGAGTCGATACTACTATGATTACGTCGATATTTTTTGGCATCACAACATCTTCTTTAGTTTAAAAAAAATGTATATTATGTTTATAAACTCAGGAAATATGTCCCTGGACAAATGAGGACTTTGAATATGACCAATGTATGATCCTGTAACTACTTGGTATCGGATTGATACCCAAATTTGTGGTATCATCCAAAACTAATTTAAAGTATCAAACAACAGAAGAATAAGTGATTATTACATTTTAACAGAAGTGTAGATAGAACATGTTAAAAGAGAAAGTAAGCAGATATAACAGTAAATTAACAAGTAGATTAATAATTAATTTTCTACCACTTGTCCTTAATAATTTTGACAAACTAATAGAATGATAAATGATATAATATGTTACTGCATAGGTCAGCAGACTAATTAGGAGTCTTTGTTTGTTTACTTAGTACTAAAAGACAAGTTGTCTAGTATGTTCACTATTTTATTTAAGGACTTAACTGCAATAAGAAACATATGTTTAATGTACCCTAAGATTTTTTGCTAAAATAAAGCCAATAATGCAATTTTTTTGTGGTCCCTTTTATTTAGTACGGCACCGAAAAGTATCAAAATAATTTTAGTACCAGTACAGATACTAAAATATTGGTATGGTTACAACACTACTACCTACAAAGTAAAACAAAAAAACGAATGCTGGACAACAGCAAAAAGCACATCATGTGCGTGGAGCAGACGGAGTCCACAAAGTACATCCATACTTGACATCAGAATGGAAAGAATAATGTCCTAAAGAAGAATGGTGGTTCAGGCTCAACTTAAATAGTCCTAATTGCCAAAAGAAAACAGGTGCGAGGAAAAGTACAAAGGGGCCAGGTGTGAAACAGTTACAGGAAAACACCAACAAAACAGGAAAAGCCAACAAAATAAGAGAAATAAGTGAATGTGAAACCATTAGAGGCCTACTGAAATGCGATTTTCTTATTTAAACGGGGATAGCAGGTCCATTCTATGTGTCATACTTGATCATTTCGCGATATTGCCATATTTTTGCTGAAAGGATTTAGTAGAGAACATCGACGATAAAGTTCGCAACTTTTGGTCGCTGATAAAAAAGCCTTGCCTGTACCGGAAGTAGCAGACGAGTAGTGTGACGTCACAGGTTGTGGAGCTCCTCACACCTGCACATTGTTTACAATAATGGCCACCAGCAGCGAGAGCGATTTGGACCGAGAAAGCGTCAATTTCCCCATTAATTTGAGCGAGGATGAAAGATTTGTGGATGAGGAAAGTGAGAGTGAAGCACTAGAGGGCAGTGGGAGCGATTCAGATAGGGAAGATGCTGTGAGAGGCGGGTGGGACCTGATATTCAGCTGGGAATGACTAAAACAGTAAATAAACACAAGACATATATATACTCTATTAGCCACAACACAACCAGGCTTATATTTAATATGCCACAAATTAATCCCGCATAACAAACACCTCCCCCCTCCCGTCCATATAACTCACCAATACAACTCAAACACCTGCACAACACACTCAATCCCACAGCCCAAAGTACCGTTCACCTCCCCAAAGTTCATACAGCACATATATTTCCCCAAAGTCCCCAAAGTTACGTACGTGACATGCACATAGCGGCACGCACGTACGGGCAAGCGATCAAATGTTTGGAAGCCGCAGCTGCATGCGTACTCACGGTACCGCGTCTGCGCATCGAACTCAAAGTCCTCCTGGTAAGAGTCTCTGTTGTCCCAGTTCTCCACAAGCCAATGGTAAAGCTTGACTGTCATCTTCCGGGAATGTAAACAATGAAACACCGGTTGTGTTATCCGGCACAACAGTCAGGGGGTGCATTCTACGGCGGGGGTGCGTTATCCGGCACAACACCTGCCGCAATACACCGCTTCCCACCTACAGCTTTCTTCTTTGCTGTCTCCATTGTTCATTGAACAAATTGCAAAAGGTTCACCAACACAGATGTCCAGAATACTGTGGAATTGTGCGATGAAAACAAACGACTTAACAGCTGGCCACCATGCTGTCCCAAAATGTCCTCTACAATCCGTGACGTCATGCGCAGGCGTCATCATACAGAGACGTTTTCAGCAGGATATTTCGCGCAAAATTTGAAATTGCACTTTAGTAAGCCAACCCGGCCGTATTGGCATGTGTTGCAATGTTAAGATTTCATCATTGATATGTAAACTATCAGACTGCGTGGTCGGTAGTAGTGGGTTTCAGTAGGCCTTTAAGTGAACCATGAAGTGAAAACAAAAGCTGAAGAAACACCCACACAACAAAAACAAGGAATGACCTGGAGTGCCTTTGCTAAATGCCTTTGCTAAATTATGGAGATTTTTATAAATGCACCTGACACTTATTTGAATAAACTGCATACTATACATCCCTGTCCCTTATGTTTTATTACTGGTTGTGGCAAACTCGTCCACCATTGCACTTTTTATGCAAACAGTCCATTCTTGTCAGTCCGCAGTTTTTCTCGATGGATGGTCTTTATATATAAATCACTTCTTGGTCTGGTTCCCCCGTACTAATGTTATTTTATGTGTAGAGACTCCAGCCGCTACAGTTTGCGGTCACAGGACATCCTTGGCGCATTGGTTCCTAGAGCCAACACAAACCATGGTTAAAAAAAAACAACTTTCAGATATGCTGCTCCATAGTCATGGAATGGATTTCAAAAGGATCTGAGACTACCAGAACTCATCACTTTGAGGGAATTTCAGTCAATTTTAAAAGATTGGGAAGCAAGTACTCATGGGCACTGTTTTTTTTTGTTTGTTTGTTTTTTAATTGTTTTATTGAAACATTTTATTTTCTTACCTATTGTGTGTGTTTTTATGTTAATGTTTTAAGTAATTTGTATTTTTATTTGAATCATAGTCTGTGACTGCTGTTGTTTTTGTTGCTGTCATTTGTTTTATGAAACCTGTTTTGCTGCCCTCTCGGCCAGGTCATTCTTGTAAAAGATATTTTTTATCTCAAAGTGTTTTTACCTGGTTAAATAAAGAAAAAGACAAAAGTAAATTAATTCACCTTTTCTATTTTTCTTTTATTTAAAGGGGAACATTATCACCAGACCTATGTAAGCGTCAATATATACCTTGATGTTGCAGAAAAAAGACCATATATTTTTTAACCGATTTCCGAACTCTAAATGGGTGAATTTTGGCGAATTAAACGCCTTTCTAATATTCGCTCTCGGAGCGATGAGGTCACAACGTGACGTCACATCGGGAAGCAATCCGCCATTTTCTCAAACACCGAGTCAAATCAGCTCTGTTATTTTCCGTTTTTTCGACTGTTTTCCGTACCTTGGAGACATCATGCCTCGTCGGTGTGTTGTCGGAGGGTGTAACAACACCAACAGGGACGGATTCAAGTTGCACCAGTGGCCCAAAGATGCGAAAGTGGCAAGAAATTGGACGTTTGTTCCGCACACTTTACCGACGAAAGCTATGCTACGACAGAGATGGCAAAAATGTGTGGATATCCTGCGACACTCAAAGCAGATGCATTTCCAAGGATAAAGTCAAAGAAATCTGCCGCCAGACCCCCATTGAATTTGCCGGAGTGTGTGAGCAATTCAGGGACAAAAGACCTCGGTAGCACGGCAAGCGATGGCGGCAGTTTGTTCCCGCAGACGAGCGAGCTAAACCCCCTGGATGTCTTGGCTCACACCATCCCTTATGCCACCGAAGATGATCAAGAGAAGAATATCGACCCTAGCTTCCCTGGCCTGCTGACATCAACTCCAAAACTGGACAGATCAGCTTTCAGGAAAAGAGCGCGGATGAGGGTATGTCTACAGAATATATTAATTGATGAAAATTTGGCTGTCTTCACTCTCAAAGTGCATGTTGTTGCCAAATGTATTTCATATGCTGTAAACCTAGTTCATAGTTGTTAGTTTCCTTTAATGCCAAACAAACACATACCAATCGTTGGTTAGAAGGCGATCGCCAAATTCGTCCTCGCCTTCTCCCGTGTCGCTGGCTGTCGTGTCGTTTTCGCTTGCATACGGTTCAAACCGATATGGCTCAATAGCTTCAGTTTCTTCTTCAATTTCGTTTTCGCTACCTGCCTCTACACTACAACCATCCGTTTCAATACATGCCTAAAGAGGCGGGTCAAATTAATGATCACGGAGACCACGCCCCGATGCAAGATGGCGCCAGTATGTGCTTTGGCCTGCCGTCTCTCGCTGTCAGCTCTGTTCGTTTTTGTGTTTTTTGCGTCTATTTTCGTCTCTGTCAGCTCACTGCTTGTGTATGACCGCCAAACACTGTTGGATCTTTGCCCCTCTCCCACTGATATGATCAACTTCGACGTTGGTTTTTCCACGTCCCAGTCAGCTTTTTCACCTGGCCGGATTCCTGCCTTCCTTTCCCGCCCCCTGGCTCCTCTCCCCCGGCGGAAGCGTCTCCGGCGCCGCGGTAAACGTGGCGGCCAGCTGGTGAAAGATAGGGCACTCCTGGCCCGGCTTCCCGTGGCTCCCCGAAGGAGGAATGGTGCGGTATCCGGTCTCCTCCTGCACCCACGCTCGCTCGATCCTATCGGCTCCTGGCTGGTTCCTATCGTTGGTTTGGAGGAAGAAGCTTGCCGTCGTCGCTCCTGCTGTCCCCGCCCCCGGAGGCGCGGGGTGGATCACCGCCACCTGCGGGCTGTGTGTCGGGCCCCACCCGGATTAATTGCGGCCTTGGACGTGCTGGCCCCCGCCAGGTTCGGTCTTGTGAACGCAAGATCTTTGACAAACAAAACTTGTATCCTGAAGGATTTCTTCACTTCCCGCGGACTGGACTTCCTCTGTGTGACGGAGACATGGCTGAGAGCCGGTGAGTCCGCCCCTCTTAATGAACTTCTGCCTCCGGAGTGTTCCTACTTTAATTCCCCACGGCCGTCCGGTCGAAAAGGAGGAGGATTAGCAGTCGTTTTTAAAAATGACTTTAAATGCCGTCAGATCCGCCTACAATCCTCCTTTTCAAGCTTCGAACTGTGCATGTTTGAACTGTGTCTTTCTGATGTCGTCCTGTGTGCCGTCATCTATCGACCACCCAAGTACCACAAAGACTTTATAACTGACTTTTCTGAATTTCTGGCTGAAATCCTGCCCAAATATGATCGTGTCCTTATTGTGGGTGATTTTAATATTCACACCTGCTGTCCAGACGAGCCGCTTTCCAGGAGCTTCCTGAATATAATCGTCTCATTTAACTTTGTACAGTCTGTGTGTGGTTCTACACATGAACGCGGGCATACACTCGATTTAGTGCTCTCGTATGGTTTGTGTGTTTTTAATTTGGACATTTGCGACGCTGTGTTCTCTGATCACATGCCGATCCTGTTTGATATTGCCACGCAGTGTCCAGTTAAATTGTGCGCACGGCCCCAACGCTCTCGCATGTTTAATTCTTCGTCTCCTGCTCGGTTCTCCTCTATTTTTTCGACTCTTTGTGATGATAATTCTGCAGCATCTGTGTGTCTGAATACTGAAGAGTTGGTTTCTGGGTTCAACTCTATTTGTTTACAAACACTGGACACGTTCGCGCCTTTCAAATGCCGCCGCGCTAAAGCCACGCCTCAGCCCTGGTTGAATGACGTCACTCGGGCTGCCAGGCGCGTATGTAGAAGAGCAGAGAGAAAATGGAAAAAAGACAGGCTGCATGTGTCCTTTGCCATTTTTAAAGAAAGCCTGTTTTCCTTTCAGATGACTGTAAAAGCAGAAATGAATATATATCTATCTCAGATTATATCTTCTAACTGTAACAACCCCAGAGTTCTGTTTAAAACTATTAACACTGTCATTGATGCTCCCAAATCTGCTGGTTTTGATCCTTCTTTTGAATTCTGTGAAAATTGTCTCCATTTTTTCACTGACAAAATTGTGTCAACTAGAGCCAGTCTATCTCAGCCTTCATATGACCCTTCTGTTCCCCTGCATTTCTCTTCTGTTTTCCATCAGTTTGAGCCGGTGTCCTTTTCTTTTTTAAGTGACACAGTTAGTCATATGAAGCCCTCTGGTTCTCCTGCAGATGCCCTCCCACCTCGCCTGTTTAAGGAGGTACTTGCTACTATTGGATCAAGTGTCCTTAACATTATCAATAGTAGCCTCTCTTCTGGAATAGTTCCAGTAGAGTTTAAACATGCAGTGGTACAACCTCTGCTTAAAAAACCCAGCCTCGACCCCTCTCTCCTCTCTAACTTCAGACCTATCTCTAATCTTCCATACATTTCCAAAATATTAGAGAAGGTTGTCTACAGTCAGTTGTTGCCCTTCTTAGAGGATAATGGTATCACTGAGCTGTTCCAGTCCGGTTTTAAAGCCCTCCACAGCACAGAGTCAGCGCTTCTAAAAGTTTTTAACGATATCCTCCTGTCCACTGATTCTGGTAAATATGTTGTCCTGGTGCTTTTAGATCTGTCTGCTGCGTTCGACACCGTCGACCACGCCACCTTAATCACTCGTCTTGAGAACTGTGTGGGCATTAAGGGCGCCGCCCTCAACTGGTTCCGGTCGTACCTAACCGACAGGAGTTTTTGTGTAAAAGTGGACAGTTTTATGTCGTCCACAGCTCCTTTACCACATGGGGTCCCCCAGGGCTCAATCCTTGCCCCAATTTTATTTGCGCTTTACCTTCTCCCCCTTGGTTCTATTTTTAGGAAGTACAGTATTGCATTTCATTTTTATGCCGATGATTGACAGATTTATTTTCCCATGGCACAAAATAACACGGTTCAACGTCTTATTGACTGCCTGCACGACATCAAAGTCTGGCTTTCAGCTAACTTCCTGAGCCTAAATGAAGACAAAACAGAAGTTATGTTGTTCGGTCCAAGTCGCTCTCCCTCCCCCAACGTTGACCTCGGCACTCTGACCCCGTATCTCAGCGACTCTGTCACAAACCTGGGGGTAAAGTTTGACTCAGATTTTAAATTCGAAAAACAAATCAGCAGCGTCGTTCAAAAAAGCTTTTATCAATTACGCCAAATAGCGAAAGTGAAACCGCTTCTATCAAGACATGATCTTGAGAAATTAATCCACGCTTTTATCTCGACTCGTCTTGATTACTGTAATGCCCTGTATGTAGGCATTAGCCAGGCCTCCCTCGCCCGCCTGCAGCTCGTGCAGAACTCTGCTGCTCGTCTGCTAACACAGACCCGCAGACGTGAGCACATCACCCCTATTTTAGCGTCCCTTCACTGGCTCCCTGTGCGTTACCGAATACATTTTAAACTCCTTTTATTTGTTTTTAAATGTCTAAACAACCTCGCGCCAACCTATCTCTCCAACCTCCTTCAGCCTTACTGCCCCACCCGATCCTTAAGATCAGCCGATCAGCTGCTGTTGACGGTCCCTGACACAAGGCTGAAGCTTAGAGGTGACAGAGCTTTCGCCGTTGCTGCTCCCAAGCTCTGGAACGACCTACCCCTGAGTGTTAGACAAGCCTCCTCTCTTCCTGTTTTTAAATCTCTCTTAAAAACATACTTTTATTCCATGGCTTTTAACACTGAGTGATATCCATCCTGCAATGGCGCCCCATAATACACCTGCTGTGATCCTGTTTTTATGTTTTTATGTTTTTATTAATTCTATTTTAATTATTTATTTTTTATCGTGTTCTGTTTGTGTTGTGTTGTGTTTGCTCGGTACTCGTTTTATCTTTTAACCTGCTCATTGTACAGCACTTTGGCTACCCCTGTGGTAAATTTTAAATGTGCTTTATAAATGAAGTTGATTTGATTTGATTTGATAATCTGTTGAATCGCTTAAGCCGCTGAAATCCGAGTCTGAATCCGAGCTAATGTCGCTATACCTTGCTGTTCTATGCGCCATGTTTGTTTGTGTTGGCATCACTATGTGACGTCACAGGAAAATGGACGGGTGTATATAACGATGGTTAAAATCAGGCACTTTGAAGCTTTTTTTAGGGATATTGCGTGATGGGTAAAATTTAGAAAAAACTTCGAAAAATAAAATAAGCCACTGGGAACTGATTTTTAATGGTTTCAACCCTTCTGAAATTGTGATAATGTTCCCCTTTAAAATGCAAATGGAGTAAATAGGAGGTGTCCTGGATTGAGATGTTTATGGTTTCTGGACTGTCTGAGTTTATTTATGTTAGTGGAAAGTAAACCTAATTAAAAGTTTCGCTTTTGCTGTATCAATGAGATGTTCGATATCACGCGTGAAAGCTTTCAAAGAAATAAATAAATACATTATATATTCCAGTTAACATAATACATTGTATTACATTTTAACAGCGTAGGCGAGGACAAGGACACCTTTCCTGTTAGCAATCTCTTTTTTTCTTTGTCTGCAAATATAAATTTTTCTAATAAATGGTTGTACATCCACCTGCCTGCTGCTGCATTCATACGCTGCTCACAATAGCGACATTGAGCACGCTGGGAGATCAATATTCACAGGCTGTGCATTGAAAACCGTCTTATTACTGCTGTGTAAGCATGCACAGGTGTCATCACAGCAGGTATGTGTGGCATTTAACTGACATCCACGGTGAAGGAAACACTGACACCTACTTCCATCCATCCATTAATTTGCTACCGCTTGTCCCTTTTTGGTTGCGGGGGGACTGGAGCCCAGCTGCACTCGGGCAGAAGGCAGGGTACATCATGGACAAGTCGCCACCTCATCGCAGGGCCAACACATATTGACAGACAACATTCACACTCACATTCACACAACCAACTATCCCTAGGTGCATGTCTTAGGAGGTGGGAAGAAGTCGTAGTACCTGGAGATAATCCACGCTGTCACAGGGAGAACATGCAAACTGCAAACAGAAATACCCCGAGAATGGGAATCGAACCCATGACCTTCTCGCTGTGAGACACAATGCTGCCCCTGACACCGACCCTTGAATCATCAAACATTTTAAAGCACATCAACGTCGCTGTTTATGCTTTTTAGCATTTTTTATTTTTAATGTGGACACAGAAAGTGAAAATCTGACACTTTTTAGCAACACTTGGAGGGGACCGCAGATGTGGGGACCCCCCTGGGTGACTGGTGCAATGGACGTCGAGTGGATCTATTTAATAGTGTGAGAGTCCAGTCCATAGTGGGGCCAGCAGGGGATCATCTTGAGTGGAGACAAGTCAGCAGCGCAGAGACGTCCCCAACTGATGCACAGATGAGTGGTCCACCCTGGGTCCCGACTTTGAACCATGCAGGAGAGGGGTGCAGTTCAAAACAGAAACGGCAGATCAACTGGACTAAAAGGGGGGTCTATCTAAAGGCTAGTGTATACAAATGAGTTTTCAGATGGGACTTAAATGCTTCTACTGAGGTAGCATCTCTAACTGTTACCGGGAGTGATTCCAGAGTACTGGAGCCTGAATAGAAAACGCCCTATAGCCCGCAGACTTTTTTTGGGCTCTGGGAATCACTAATTAGCCGGAGTTCTTTGAATGCAGATTTCTTGCCGGGACATATGGTACAATACAATCAGCAAGATAGGATGGAGCTAGACCGTTAAGTATTTTATATGTAAGAAGTAAAACCTTCACGCAATGGTTCTTAACCTTGTTGGAGGTACCGAACCCCACCAGTTTCATATGCACAATCACCGAACCCTTCTTTAGTGTAAAATAAAATGGTTTTTTTCTAATTCAAGACAAAGTTATATGTTTTAAGTAACACTTTAGTATGGGGAACATATTCTAAGTAACAAAGACTTAATTTAGAGTTATTTGGTTAAGGTTAGTGTTAGAGGGATAGGGCCAGGGTTAGAGGGTTAGGGTTATAATAAGGCCATGCTGAATAAGGCATTAATAAGTACTTAATAATGACTAGTTAAGAGCCAATATGTTACTAATTTGCATGTTAATAAGCAACTAATTAATGGTGAATATGTTCCCCATACTAAAGTGTTACCATGTTTTTTTACTGGTGCACAAAATGAATCGTGCATGAACATCACCTTGTTCAAACAACAAAACAACACAGTGCATGAACTCACAACAAATTACACACCTGCAAATCAGTGTGACTTCTGCTGTTGCCGTATCCGTAATGCGCCGATAGGGAGAAGTTTTTATTCACACGATGAGTCGGGTGTGTCTTGACCTCCGCTGAACCCCTGAGCCCGACTCACCGAACCCCTAGGGTTCGATCGAACCCAGATTAAGAACCACTGCCTTAAAGGTTCTCGGCCAGGGCACCGTAGACGAAAGGTGGAAGCAATAGGTCCTTTGGCTTGAATTGCAACTGAGGAATCGGTGAGTGAGTGACATGTGGCGGGCAGAGGGTCCGCCTTCTGTTGGACGTGGCGCTCACGCAGGCTTGTCCAATCGTATTGAAAGCAAGATGAGCTCCTCGGTGGTCAAAGTCTCGTCTCGGTGGCTGAGACTAGCCAGATAGATTCTCCACAATGCTCATCGCCAAGGTCCGGAAAGAAGTGGATTGATCTGCTACAGAGGAGGTCTTCTGACAAGCAGAAAGATCTTTTGGCCCCCTACAGGGGCAGATAAGTTCCATAGTATGAGGCGGGGCCTGCCTCAGCAGATGGCACAGGACGTTTATTGGATGAAAATTCCCCAGATTCTACCATTGTTGTCCTTGTTCAGCCGCTATTGCCACCTGCTGACGAACCCGAGTCAGTCCAGTCCACAAACACAAAAGAGCAGACCGTCAGGTTTCAGAGATGTTCTTGATGATCCCTCAGGGTGAGGGGCTTCATAACGAGAAAGGCAGTGTAATATCTGTGATTTGTGCGTCTGTGCCTTGAAGGGGCGGTGCTGTTGTGTGACGTGTGCGAGAGCTGCAGTGTTGGACGGTGTTGCACGAGAGTTTGGAAGAATGTGTGTTGAGTGTCTGAGTGTAAATTGTGACTATCAGCAGATCTTGTATAAGTGTGTTTATGCTCACTGAGTGTTTGTTACCGCTTGTTAAGAAAGTGTCTAACAGAGCACCTGTCTCTCCTCCACTGTGGGACATTACAGCATAAACACTTTGTAGGACTCAACAAAAGACAAGACTGGCCCATTTAACCTAAAGGCAAAGACTACTTCCTGACAGCGGCAAAACATCTAGAACAAACAGAAGTGAATGTACACTTGCAAATGGCACTGAGAAGTGTAAGAAAACTAAATATAACAACTAAATATTATAGTCTATTCTAGATTCTATTCAGCATGCAGAGTCCACATGATGACTGTTACGTACGGTGGAGAAGAAGACAGCAGTGAGGCAGGGGTGTCCTTTAGCCTGAGGCGTATTTATTAATTCATTAAAATGACGTGTGTTATAAATCCAAGCGTGTATGGTGTGACTATGTGGTGAGTCTAGCTGGTGAGTTTTACCGTACAATGTTGAAGGTGCGTGTTGTGAGAGGTGCGGAAGGTCCGTGGGCAAGCAACAGGTCAAGGGCAGGAGCAAGGCGTCAGAGTCCGTGTCCAGGCGAGAGGTCGAGATCCAGGGAGGCAGCAAGAAGACAAGGGACAGGACAGGACACAATGAACACAGAGATGGGGAAACACTGAGAACTAGGAAGCACATAGGCGAGGAGAGCTAGAGACGTGTAGGGCTTACTGTGCGAAGAAAAGTAGCTACGTTCTGGCACTGGAACGCAGGACACCCTGGCTTAAGAAAGGTGTCGAGCTCTCATCAGCGGCAGGTGTGCAGATTGCAGATTGAGTGCAGCCGTATTGGCCAGTAGTCAAGACTGCAATATCAGTATCATATCTTAAGTGAAAAATATATTTTAGAACATCTTTAGACAGTATATTTTAAAAGTGATAAAGGGAAAAGGATAAAACATATTTAAATTTCAATTCTATGTTTTAATAAAACATAGAAGATAAAGTAAATAAATAAAATAGGAATAAACAGAATGGATAGTTTAAATAATTTAGTTGTGTGAGAACTACAAGCTTCAACTTTCACTGCTTTCTTTTTGCTTCAGGCGTTTTTGTGGCGAGGACTCGAGCTGAATCCTCCGTGAGGTCGACTGTGGTCTCCACTTTGAGGCGGGAGGAGCGTCAGTGACGAGCAAGTTGCTTCTGCACCATTGGCTCTTATTCAATTCAACCCTCTGAGTTTGCCATTTGGACAGGAAGTCAAGTGTGAAAGATGCACAAACTCTCTTGAGGCCCTACTGAAAATGATGGGGGACTTTCTACAACAGAGAGGGCGAGCCTGCAGGTTGTCAGCGACCCCTGACCTCGCAAACAGACGATGAGAATGATATTATAATAATAAGTATGAAAATAAACCAAATGTAACCGTTGAAGTGATGCTGAGTGGCTTCACTCCCTCAAAAGAAAAAAAACAACACATCTTCTTGGCTCTGCAGTGTTCATCTTTTATCAGACCTCACCTGGCCTGACCCCTGATTGGCTGCTAGTGAGCACATGTGGAACATGAAGAGGTCTCAGAGCAGACGTTTTGGGGACGACTGTCAGAAGAAAATACTCAAGGACTTGTCAGAGCAGCTCTCAGGAAGGAGTAAATTAAACATTCTAGCAGAAAGGACACATCCAACACGCACTAACACACACCACACACACACGCAATATATAATGTGATATAATACAGATCAGTGTTTTGCAACTTCACCTAGTTGGTCCAAAAAATATTTTTTGCAAATCAATGATAATAATAATGTGCCGTTGTCTAGTGCCTGTGCTGTGTAGAGCTTGGCAGGGTAACTGTGTAATACTCCATATCAGTAGGTGGCAGCAGGTAGTTCATTGGTTTGTAGAAGTCGGATCGCGTCGAGGATGGTTTGTCGTGATCCCAATATGCAGAGCACAGCGGGAGACAGCGTGTAGGTAAAAAGGTATGTAACGCTTAAACCAAAAATGAACAAAAGGCAAGTCCCGCTAGGAAAAGGCACTGAAGCATAGAGATGACTATGCAAAACAAAAGTAAAACTGAACTGGCTACAAAGTAAACAAAAACAGAATGCTGGACGACAGCAAAAACTTACAGGGTGCGGAGCATAGACGGCGTCCACAAAGTACATCCGTACATGACATGACAATCAACAATGTCCCCGACAAAAAAGGATAGCGTCAGCACAACCTACATAGTCTTGATTGCTAAAACAAAGCAGGTGTGGGCAATAGCACTCAAAGGAAGGCGTGAAGCTGCTACAGGAGAACACCAACAAAACAGGAAGAGTCACCAAAATAACAGCGTAGGACCTTCGTATTGTGAGGCAGACGCACTAACCCCTCTTCCAGAGTGCTGCCTCCTTACAGTCATATAACTTGATATTTACAACATGGTAACTGTATGCATGTTTACATTAGCATGCTAAAATTAACATGCTAGCCTTTTTAGCTAATTTTGCATCCATTTTCCCTACAATCATATAACTTGGTATGTGACACTTGTTAACTGTTAGCGTGCTAACGTTAGCATGCTAACATTAAAGTGTAAACTTTTTTTTGCTATTTTTACACTTGTTACTCTAATTCCCCAGCCATGCGCCTTAGAGTCATATAACTTTGTCTGTGACACGAGCTAACTGTTAGCATGCTAACCTTAGCTTGCTAACATGCTAAAATTAGCGTGCTAACTTTTTGAGCTTGTTTTGCAACCGTTTACACCAGAGTCGTATAACTTGGTATGTGACATTTGTTACCTATTAGACTTAGACTAGACTTAGACTTCCTTTTTATTGTCATTCAAATTTGAACTTTACAGCACAGATAAAAACGACATTTCTCTACATAAGCTCATGGTAGTGCAGGATAAAAAAGCAATAAGGTGCATATATAAATAAATAAATAGGTTACTGTACAGATAAATATATTGCACTTTTTCACATGCGTCCATGTTTATGTATGTATGTTATATTGTCTTTTTTATTCCAGCGAGTTAATCCATTTTGGGGGGAGTTGAGGGATAATTTAATTATGATGCGTTCAAGAGTCTTACGGCCTGAGGGAAGAAGCTGTTACAGAACCTGGAGGTTCTGCTTCGTAGGCTGCGGAACCTCTTTCTAGAGTCCAGCAGTGAAAACAGTAGGGGTGGGAGGAGTCTTTGCAGATTTTCTGAGCCCTGGTCAGGCAGCTGCTTTTTGCATGTAAACAATAGCATGCTAGCAGGATAACTTAAACTTTCTAACTTTTTCATCTAATTTTACACCTTTTTTTTTCTATTTCCGCAGCCATATATCTTTGAGTCATATCACTCGGTATATGAAACATGCTGACTGTTATCATGCTATCGTTAGCACACATGCTATGTGTGTGATGTTATGTGCCAGGGAATATAAGAACTACACTACCCAGCATGCAACAGGATTGATGAGCATGCGTGGTAGCCCGGAAGGTGGTATGTGGCCATGCCTGCAGCTAGAATGTTGTTATGAGCACGCTTTATGAGTAAACGTTTAGAACTCAGCCAACACGCCTCGTCTGCATTATTTACTAATAGACAGACAACACATGGTGTCAGAAGTGGCCGTGAGCAGCGTCGGACGGAATGTTTGCCACGAGGGAGCCACGAAAGACGAGCGGAAGGAAGAAGTCTCTGGTCGCGTGAGTGAAAACGTGCGAAGGACGCCACATTTCTGAGGAGTTTGCTACGGTGTGTGAAGACTATGAGCGGCGGTAAAGTGACACAGAGGACAAGGGACAAATTGAACAAATAGAAGAGGATCTTGTGCCCGAGTTGGAGGAACGCCAACAACACAAAGAGCTGTGGAGTCCCGGTAACTTACCCCAAAGTGTAGTCATGGAAAAGCTAAGTCCACCTAGCCCAATGCTACTAACTGCTAATCTTGCTGATAACTGGAAGCGTTTTAAGCAAAGATTTAATATATATTTAGCAGCAAGCGGAGCAGGAGGTGATAATGAAAAGCTGAAAGCTCATATACTTTTGCATGTTATTGGAGAAGATGCTTTGGACATATATAATAGTTTTCAGCTGGATGAAGCTAATTTGACTTTGGAACAGCTAATGACAAAGTTTGAAGAATACTTTGTGCCTCGTCAAAACGTGACATTTGAGAGGTATAAGTTTTTCACACATGACCAAAAGCAAGGACTACCTTTTGATCAGTACATGGCAGAGCTTCATACACTAAGCAAAACATGTGAATTTGACACTCTGAGAGACTCATTAGTGAGAGATAGGATTGTTTGTGGTACAATGGATAATGCACTGAGAGAAAGACTGCTTCGAGAAACTGGGCTGACGTTAGATAAGTGTGTCAGTATGTGTAGAGCAGCTGAGACCACCAGAGCTCAAGCAAAAGAGCTACGGAGAGGTGAAACAACAGTGCATGCCATACATAAAGAACAATGGAAAAATAAAATGTGTACCAAACAAAAGGATCAAAAAGACAAATCTGTGGAATTTAAATGTGGAGGCAGCCACAAGCCAAAATATTGTCCTGCATATGGAAAAACATGTAACAACTGTGGAAGGAGCAATCACTATGCAAAGTGTTGCAAAGCAGCTTCAAGACAGAAAGTTCACACAGTTGAAGAAGATGATGATAAGGAGTTTCTTGTCAATGTGGTGCAAGCATGCACAATTGAAAAAGAAGAATGGATTGTTCCAATCACAGTGAATCAGACGACAATACCATTCAAGTTAGATACAGGTGCTCACGTAAACCTGCTATCTTTGGAAGATTACAAAACACTGACTGTAAAGAGCAAAATTCATCCAGTAAAAACCAAAGTACCGGTAAGTGGATACACTGGAGAACGAGTTCCTGTTAAAGGCGGATGTATTGCAACTTTTAAACACAAGGGTCGACAAATGAGAGCACAGCTACTGATCGTGGATATGAGTGTACAACCAATCCTGGGACTCAGTGCATGCACAAAGCTCAATCTTGTCAAAAGAGTGTTTGTGGTGACATCTCAAGAAACTACAAATGCTCAGGACACACTCATGGAAGAGTATAAGGACTGCTTTCAAGGACTTGGATGTCTACCTGGACTACATAAAATATGTGTAGATAAAAATGTGTTTCCTGTTGTGCACCCGTGCAGGAAAGTCCCATTTGCTCTGCGGGAAAAACTGAAAGATGAACTAGCACGAATGGAAAAGTTGGGAGTCATTAAAAGAATAGATGAGCCAACTGAATGGGTCAGCTCGCTGGTTGTTGTGCAAAAGAAAACAGGTGCCCTAAGAATATGCTTGGATCCAAGAGACTTAAATAAAGCGATCAGAAGAGAGCACTTCAAGTTACCAACCAGGGAAGAGATCATGGCACAATTTGCTGGAGCAAAATGGTTCAGCAAATTAGATGCTTCATCAGGTTTCTGGCAGATGAAGCTTGACGAGGAGAGTTCAAGACTGTGCACATTTAACACCCCGGAGGGCAGGTACAGGTTTCTTCGTCTACCATACGGCATCTTGTCAGCGCCTGAAGTATATCATAAGACCATTCACATGATTTTTGAGCACATACCCGGAGTTGAGACAATGATGGATGATATCATAGTGTGGGGCTCAACCCGAAAAGAACACGACGAAAGACTGAGACAAGTGCTAGACAAGACAAGGGAGGTGAACCTGAAACTTAACAAAGAAAAATGTGAGTTTGGAGTGAAGTCACTTACCTTTGTGGGAGATGTTGTGAGTGAAGAGGGCGTGAAGCCAGACCCGAGAAAAACTTCAGCAATCAACAACATGGAAAGGCCAACCAACAAAGATGAGGTCAGACGTTTCCTGGGGATGGTCACCTATCTTGCCAAGTTTGTCCCACAACTGTCAACACAGTCAGCACCTCTCAGGAGTCTTCTTGAACAAAAGAATGAATGGATTTGGTCCCACGAGCAAGAACAATGTTTTCTAAAACTGAAAGAGACTCTTACACAGGAGCCTGTGTTAAAGTTTTATGACCCCGAGAAGAGCACCAGGATCTCGGCAGATGCATCGCAGTACGGCCTGGGAGCAGTGCTACTGCAGCAACATGAAGAGCAGTGGCTACCTGTCGCCTATGCATCCAGAGCACTGACAAGTGCCGAGACCAGGTATGCTCAAATTGAAAAAGAACTGTTAGCAAGTTTGTATGCATGTGAGCGTTTCCATCAATATGTATATGGACAGATGTTTCAAGTGGAAACTGATCATAAACCGTTGGTGTCCATCATGAACAAACCATTGAATGACTGTCCAGTACGAATACAGCGCATGCTAATTCGACTGCAAAAATATGACGTGCACATGATGTATACACAAGGAAAATATATGTACACAGCTGACACATTGTCTAGAGCAGTGGATAAGAGAGAACTTGCAGACAGTGAAAATAGCACAGAGATACAGGCATATGTAGATATGGTAGTGACATCTTTGCCGGTGACTGCAGACAGAACAGAACACATACGGAGAGAGACTATTGCAGATGAAACTATGAAAGAACTCAAGAGCACAGTACAGAATGGATGGCCTGACAACAAAAAGGATTGCCCCTTGAAAATACAAGACTATTGGAATTGTAGAGCTGAGCTCACAGTGGTGGATGACATTGTGCTAAAAGGGAGCAAATTTGTTATTCCGTACTCACTGCGCAAACAGATGCTCGAAAAGATACACGAAGGCCACCTCGGTGAAGTCAAGTGTAAAAGGAGGGCTAGAGAAGTAATGTACTGGCCAAGGATCAATCAGGATATTAGCCAAACAACAACGTCATGTGGAGTTTGCCGAACTTACAGGCCAAAACAACAAGCTGAGCCACTGATGACTCATCCAGTGCCCCACAGACCGTACTACAAAGTAGGAACTGATCTATTTGACTTTGATGGAAGGAGCTACGTGGTAGTCACAGACTACTTTTCAAACTATCCGGAAATTGGAGCGTTGCAGTCAACATCGAGCAAAGCAGTTGTCAGTTATTTAAAGACTGTTTTCGCCAGACATGGTGTTCCATGCGAACTGTTTTCTGACAATGGTCCCCAGTTTTCTAGTTGTGAGTTTGCTGCCTTTGCCAAGGAATGGGGGTTTCAACACTCCACGTCAAGTCCAACTCATCCAAAGTCCAACGGCTTGGCAGAATGCTCTGTAAAAACAGTAAAAAAACTTGTTAAAAAAATCACAGGACAAAGATGACTTTCAGAAAAGTTTACTGATCTACCGGTGTGCACCTCTACAAAATGGACTGTCACCAGCCCAAATGCTGATGGGTAGGCGCATTCGCTCCAACCTACCAGTCAACGAGGATTTGCTGACACCCAAAGGCGCACACAAAGTCAGACACGCTAAGGAAGTACAAAAAGCAAAGCAAAAACAGCTGCATGATAGAACGGCAAAACACCTGCCTATGCTGAGGCGGGGAGACGTTGTGCGTCTCAAAGACATTTCTACAGGCACTTGGAGACAAAAAGGACAGGTGGAAGAGAAAGTTGCTCCACGTTCGTATAGGATCCAGATGGAAAATGGACCGACTCTGAGAAGGAACCGCACGGATCTTCAACTACAGCTGACTGAAGGCAACATTGCAGCTCAGGAAAAGGCTCAACAGGACTCAGCTGGACCTGCAGAACTTGCTGACACTGAGCCTGACCTTGCTGACCAAGGACTGACAGCAGTGTCCGCGTCACCTGCTGTTGAGAGACTGTCTAACTCTAGACCTAAGAGACATGTTCAGCCACCTAAGAGGCTGATTGAGAGTTGTTAAGGACTCTGAGGTTTTGAGAGTTGTTAAAAAAAAAAAAAGGGTTGACATAACTGTTTATGATGCTTTGACATTTTTGCACTTTGTCTTTATTGAAAGAAATGTCTATGTAGAGAAAAGTTATTTGCAGATGTGGTTGCAATGCTAAAAGAATGAAAAGTTAAACACTATTTCTTTATAGGGGGAAAGATGTGATGTTATGTGCCAGGGAAAATAAGAACTACACTACCCAGCATGCAACAGGATTGATGAGCATGCGCGGTAGCCCGGAAGGTGGTATGTGGCCATGCCTGCAGCTAGAATGTTGTTATGAGCACGCTTTATGAGTAAACGTTTAGAACTCAGCCAACACGCCTCGTCTGCATTATTTACTAATAGACAGACAACACAATGTGTTAGCATTTTTATGTAAACACGCTACTGCTAAACAACTCAACGCCAAGAAAACGGAAATGCTGATTATCGGTCCTGCTAAACACCGACATTTATTTAATTATACCACCTTAACATTTGACAACCAAACAATTACACAAGGCGAATCAGTAAAGAATCTGGGTATTATCTTCGACCCAACTCTCTCGTTTGAATCACACATTAAGAGTGTTACTAAAACGGCCTTCTTTCATCTCCGTAATATCGCTAAAATTCGTTCTATTTTATCCACTAGCGACGCTGAGATCATTATTCATGCGTTCGTTACGTCTCGTCTCGACTACTGTAACGTACTATTTTCGGGTCTCCCTATGTCTAGCATTAAAAAATTACAGTTGGTACAAAATGCGGCTGCTAGACTTTTGACAAGAACAAGAAAGTTTGATCATATTACGCCTATACTGGCTCACCTGCACTGGCTTCCTGTGCACTTAAGATGTGACTTTAAAGTTTTACTACTTACGTATAAAATACTACACGGTCTAGCTCCGTCCTATCTTGTCGATTGCATTGTACCATATGTCCCGGCAAGAAATCTGCGTTCAAAGAACTCCGGCTTATTAGTGATTCCCAGAGCCCAAAAAAAGTCTGCGGGCTATTGAGCGTTTTCTATTCGGGCTCCAGTACTATGGAATGCCCTCCCGGTAACAATTAGAGATGCTACCTCAGTAGAAGCATTTAAGTCCCATCTTAAAACTCGTTTGTATACTCTAGCCTTTAAATAGCCCCCCTGTTAGACCAGTTGATCTGCCATTTCTTTTCTTTTCTCCTCTGCTCCCCTTTTCCTTGAGGGGGGGGGGGGCACAGGTCCGGTGGCCATGGATGAAGTGCTGGCTGTCCAGAGTCGGGACCCGGGGTGGACCGCTCGCCTGTGCATCGGCTGGGAACATCTCTACGCTGCTGACCCGTCTCCGCTCGGGATGGTGTCCTGCTGGCCCCACTATGGACTGGACTCTTACTATTATGTTGGATCCACTATGGACTGGACTCTCACAATATTATGTCAGACCCACTCGACATCCATTGCTTTCGGTCTCCCCTAGAGGGGGGGGGGTTACCCACATATGCGGTCCTCTCCAAGGTTTCTCATAGTCATTCACATCGACGTCCCACTGGGGTGAGTTTTTCCTTGCCCGTATGTGGGCTTTGTACCGAGGATGTCGTTGTGGCTTGTGCAGCCCTTTGAGACACTTGTGATTTAGGGCTATATAAATAAAGATTGATTGATTGATTGATACTGTTGTAGGCTACCTCTGTGGCTCATTTTGTACAGTTACACCTAAAACTCACGCATTCAGACACTCTGCACCATCTAATAAGTACGGCGACCCCCGGCCAGAGGTCCAGGACACAGATAGCAGGCCCATCAAAATTTTTGCGGGAATTTTCTAGTTATTATTATTATTATTATCATTAAATGTAAATGGATGGATGGATGGTATCTTACTACTATAAATGTGTTAATGTATTATGATGGATGGATGGTATCTTACTACTTACTATAAGTGTGTGAATGTATTATGGGTTCTCAATGGGCTTTGAGTCACTAGAAAAAAGCACTCTATTAAAGGGGCCCTATTATGCTAAAGCAGTGCTTCTTAATTATTTCTGTTATGCACGTCCTTGGAAGAAGAAAATGTTTTGCGCCCTCCTCACTCTCCACTGTGACAATAAATAGTATAATTTGTCTATAAAATGTTTATAACTATACCTCTGCATAACATTGGAAGCTTGTTAACATTATAGGAAACAACACACCAGTCTTTCCTCATCTCCTACCGTGGTTACAGTGAAGCCAAGTGCTACATACGCTTCATCATATTCTGGTACGGAAAAATAAAAGCATTTTCCCCGAGGTCACACGCCCCTGGCATCGCACCCACTCCCCAATGCCCCACTATTTAAGTAAGGACTGTGCCAAACCAACTTTGTATACCTGATGGTACCTGCTTATGTGTATTTGGGATCTGCATAAGTTCCGAAAATGTTGAAATTAAACGGTGGAGGCATTGCAGAGATATTTATCAAACATTCTTGCCTTCCTTCCAAACGAGCCGTTTGGAGTTTTCTCCGTTTGTGACATTTTTGCCATATGCGACGTTAACGGATTATCCATATATGGTAGACATTAACCCAAACATCCTTGCATGACTTGGACAATTTAAATGTATGTAAAAGCGGCTGTGCTACAACATCATGTCAACGATGAAACCCAACGAGGGAAAATGTTTGTTTGATTTAACCAGCACAAGTCACTTCACTAACTTTTAAACTCATCTGACGTAAAAAGTGCCTTATGTTTAACTTTTATGATTTGTGGCAATGTGCCTTCTTCCACTGTGAGGAAGTCGCTTTGAGTGTGTGCAAAGATTAGCCCTACCTTAACTGCAGACCTTCACAAAAAGATGGATTTTTAAAAATATATCTACTTTTAATGACGGGTTCGTTGACTTCTATTTATGGCAATGTAAGAGACAATGAAACGGTAAGTAATACCCGTAGGTTGGAAATATGTAAATAATACTGTTAGCTCGATTTGTTGTGTAGCTTGCTTAGCCTTCTACTGTAAGCAGGGGCGCCGAAAAGGGGGGGTAAAGGAGACGGATTCTAGGGGCCCATGATGGAGGGGGGCCCAGAGAGGCCCCTAATGATGATGAAATTATAATACAGAAAAAATTATGACACTGTGGTGGGGGCCCTGTAAAGATTCTTTTCATGGGGCCCAAAATCCCTAGCGGCGCCCCTGACTGTAAGACAACAGCATCACCGTCCACAGGCAAAATAAAAAATGATCTTCCTTAAAACTACTTTTAATTGTGCCTACTGTGTTTGGCAATGGACCAAATAAAGAAACTCGAAAAGCATTTTATTTTCAAAATGCACATGCATGCGTCCAGCATCTAGCATTGGAGAGATAATGACTCAGTAGAAGTTTAACCTTAGCCAGTGTTTCTTACCAGATACGTCCGACCTGGCTTTCTTACTTTGTGTCCACCGTGTCTCCTCCTCCAGCCCATATTGCTGATATTACACCATCAATCAATCAATCAATCAATGTTTATTTATATAGCCCTAAATCACAAGTGTCTCAAAGGGCTGCACAAGCCACAACGACATCCTCGGTATAGCCCACATAAGGGCAAGGAAAAACTCACCCCAGTGGGACGTCGATGTGAATGACTATGAGAAACCTTGGAGAGGACCGCATATGTGGGTAACCCCCCCCCCTCTAGGGAGACCGAATGCAATGGATGTCGAGTGGGTCTAACATAATATTGTGAGAGTCCAGTCCATAGTGGATCCAGCATAACAGTAAGAGTCCAGTCCACAGTGGGGTCAGCAGGAAACCATCCCGAGCGGAGACGGGTCAGCAGCGCAGAGATGTTCCCAACCAATATACAGGCGAGCGGTCCACCCCGGGTCCCGACCCCGGACAGCCAGCACCCCATCCATGGCCACCGGATCTGTGTGTCTTCCCCTCCACAAGGGATAGGGGGGAGCAGAGGAGAAAAGAAAAGAAACGGCAGATCAACTGGTCTAAAAAAGGGGGGCTATTCAAAGGCTAGAGTATACAAATGAGTTTTGAGATGGGACTTAAATGTTTCTACTGACCAATATCTGATATCAATATTAATTCCTCCTGCCAGTTATGAATGAAAACTGCACAGTAGAAATGAACTGAATGACTTGAAGCAACATACAAACAAACACAATCATGACGTGGAGTTTGAAAGTGTTCTTTGTTGGTAATTCTTTGTGGTGATGGATGCCATCTTTGTTTTTGTGGTTATGATGACTGAGAAACACTCTGAGTAATGCAACATCTCAAGAACGATCGACACTTTTGATTTGTAGGATGTCTGTTGTTTGCTGTTTGATGAATACCTCTCAGACATTTTGCATTGCACTGTACATGAATGACAATTGAATTGTGAGATTATTGACAACATGAATTATGAGATTTAATGACAACATGAACTGTGAGAATAATGAAATCATGAATTGTGAAATAAATGACAACATGAATCGTGAGATTAATAGCAACATAAAGTGAGATTAATGACAACATGGATTGTGAAATTGATGACAACATGAATTGTAAACTTAAAGACAACACACATTTGAGAGTAGTGTATTGTAAGAATAATGACAACATCAATTGTATAATAAATGACAACATCAATTGTGAAATTAGTGGCAACATGAATTGTGAGAATAATGAATTGTGAAATTAATGACAACATAAATTGTAAAATTAATGATGACGTGACTCGTGAGAGTAATTACAACATATATTTGAGAGTAATGACAACATGCATTTTGAGAAAAATAACAACATCAATTGTATTATAAATGACAACATGAATTGTGAGATTAGTGGCAACATGAATTTTGAGAATAATGACAACATGAATTGTGAAATTAATGACAACATGAATTGTAAGATTAATGACAACATCAATTGTAAAATAAATAACATCAATTGTGAGATTAATGGCAACATAAATTGTAAGATTAATGACACCATGTATTGTGAAATTATTGGTAACCTGAATTTTAGAATAATTGCAAAACATGAATTTTGAGAATAATGACAACAGAAATTGTGAATGATTGACAGCATGAATTGTAAAATTAACATGGACATGAATTGTGAGATTAATGACAACATGGATTGTGAAGTTAATGATAACATGAATTGTAAGATTAATGACAACATCAATTGTAAAATAAACAACAACATGAATTGTGAGATTAATGGCAACATAAATTGTAAGATTACTTTCAGCATGAATTGTGAAATTATTGGTAACCTGAATTTTAGAATAATTACAAAACATGAATTTTGAGAATAATGACAACACAAATTGTGAATTATTGACAACATGAATTTAAAAATTAACGTGGACATGAATTGTGAGATTAATGACAACATGGATTGTGAGATTAATGACAACAACATCAATTGTAAAATAAATAACATGAATTGTGAGATTAATGGCAACATAAATTGTAAGATTACTTACAGCATGAATTGTGAAATTATTGATAACCAAAATTTTAGAATAATTACAAAACATGAATTTTGAGAATAATGACAACATAAATTGTGAATTATTGACAACATGAATTTTAAAATTAACGTGGACATGAATTGTGAGATTAATGACAACATGAATTGTGAGATTAATGATACATGAATTGTGAGATTTATGATGACATTAATTGTGACAATAATGTATTGTGAAAGGACAAATATGAATTGTAAAATTAATGACAACATTAATTGTAAAATTAATGACAACATGAATTGTGAGATTAATGACAACATAAATTGTGATATTAAAGACAACATGAAGGCTTGTAGAGGCCACCATAGTGCAACGTCAGCAGTCCTCTTATGACTCGCTCTTTTGATCCGTTCTCACATTTCTGTTATAGATTAGGCAAATGTGCTATGTTTCTTGCATGGTGTTCGAATCACACTACATTATCTACCGCCATTAAACATTAGCTCGCCGCGTGCGCCAACATGTGACGCGGACATCATTACTTTGATGAACGACATCATTTGCACAACAGTATGACTGTACTGTAAAGAAGGCGCTGGTTCACAGTGAAGGATGCAGATGAGAGAAAAGAAGGCAATAAAATAATTATTGAGTTATTGCTTCTGCTCTTCATATACTATTGTTTGTGATACTTTATTGTTTGTGATGATTTGCATGATTGCTTTTATTATTATGGAACTCCTCTGTTCTTGCGCTAAAGGACGTCAGCAAAGCTGCACACTTTGACAAACAAAATGAGAAATGTGCATGGATGCCATGAATCCATCTGAGGAACGACAGGAATATTTCGTACAATAGTAGTACACTGGTAAGGCAGTATGCACTAGTACTACTGCAGTCGTACACAAGTTAGAAGTAGAAGTGTACAACTGCAGTGGCCTGACAGCACATTTACAACCTGTGCCCAAAGGCTTATTGACCATTTCATGCTTTTCTTTCTGTATTAATTATGCATGCATTAGGTACTGTATGGCACTGATCCCATCTGACTGAGCTTTTCTTCACAACATCAACAAGACGCTGTGTGTATTAGATTTGTGCATCATGAAATGAAAGCAGGTTGCTTTGCTGTTATCTTTATGTGTGATCCCTACATTTCATAAAGTATTTTACTGGATCTTCTCAAAGGGCAAAATTACACAAAGTAAACTTGGATACACTTTAGAGTAGTGTGCAGCTTGTATAGTAGTATACTATACACTAAAAGTCAACAACACAAACATAAATGTAAAAATATCTGGCATCACAAGAGCGTAGCAAGGTCGTCGTCAAGCACGGTGCGACCGAGCATCATAGTATGATGCTGCATGAGTGCTGTTGACATTGCGGGAGCTGCGGTTCATTGAGAGAAATATGATTCCTGACATACATAGTAACTAATCCATTGACTAATCAAAACAACAAATTAAAAAAATAATTCATTTGGTTTGCTTTACTCTATAAAGAATACTCAGTAGCCTGTTTAACATCTCCTCCCACCTCCAAAGACATGCACCTGGGGATAGGTTGATTGGCAACACTAAATTGGCCCTAGTGTGTGAATATTGTCTGTCTATCTGTGTTTTTTTGTTTTTTTGGACATCTAGTATCTGTCCTTAAGGGAGGGGCTCTGTCATGTCTGGGATCATGTTTTGTTTAAGTTATGTTCTGTTTGGTTTTTGAACTCTTTTTAGTTCCTGCTTTTTCACTCCCTTGTCTTGTTTCCATGGTTACCCATTAGTTTCACCTGTTCCACGTTTGGACTCACACACCGGTCACCAATCATGTCACTGTTATTTAAAGCCTGTCTTTTTCTGTTGGTCGGTCTGGCGACATTAAATCTGTTTACCTCTGTCATTTTCACAGTAAGTGTTTATTTGTTTCACGTCCATAGTTTTTGCCCAAGTGCTAGTTTTGTTCTCTTAGCCAAGTTTGTACTTCCGCCTTGTGCGCTCCTTTTGTTTCTTTTGTTAGTGTAAAAATAAAATATGTATTTACCTTCAAGCCAAGTCCAGTCTAGTTGTTTTGCATCCTGGGAAAGCAATCCGCGCAGTAATTTGCGCCGCCATAGTCCACGTATTGACAGTAAATATGTTCTGATTGCATCATATCGCAAATAGCATCCATTATTTCATTTAGATAATAGCTGACGTGGCAGCCAAATGAGTCAATAGCCGAGCTTACATTAAGTACGATTTAAGTCTGAGTTACCAACTTTTTCACCCTCCGTGCATTTCGGAATTTTCTGCTTTACAAATGCTGCTTATTTACTTTCTGTTAACTTCAGAAGTTCATCCAATTGAGCTTATAGGTACCTTATGCAAGCTACTCTTGCTATCCCTAAATAGAAAAACGAGCAACAACAACCTGTTGCTGCCGTTAGCCCAAAAGTCAAGATGCTAACGCTAAAAATTAATTAGCCAAATGCACTATATACTTCTTTCAGCCCATATTTCCTCCTCCTCCTTCCTTCGTTTTGTAGGCCGCATCGGTTAACTTTGATGTCCCAATTTTCATCGTAAAAGATTATCGATCAGATGAAATTGCTCCACTAGCCTTCTTCCATTGTGATACAATGTGCCGTCGTTCTCCACCTGCAGTTTCAGAAGGTTCCCGTCTTGTCATAGGTGATAGGTTAGATTGTCATTTTTTTTTAAGAAAACGTTCCAATTATGTGTACAGTGTGTGCAAAAAAAATTTATTTATGTCTTTTTATTGTAATTATCTTCTTTTATCTTTTTTTTTTTTTACATTATGCTATTTGGCGGCAGCCTTGTTCGCCTGTAGGGAAAGCCAGACCTGCATGTGATGCACAGCTTGTTACGGATCACACACCTGCCGCCTTTCATTCTGCTGTGCGTTCCGCTAAACACACCTCGGGACACGCCCTCAGGCGTTCCTCTCTGGCAGCCCTGCAGCCGCTCTACAATCAACACACCTGACACTGATGAGAAACCTGCCTTCATAAGCCAGCGCGTCATGCGTTTCAGTGCCAGAACATAGCTACTTGTACTTGTACAGTAACCCTCATACGTATCCAGCTTTCCTTGCCTATATGTGCTTCCTTGCTCTTTGTGTTTTCCCTCCGTCGTGCTCACTGTGTCTTGTTTTGTGTCGTCATCCAACAACCCGTCATCCTTCCCAGGTTTCGAGCTGTGTGTCTCGTCTGCGCGGACCCCTTCCGGACTCTCTACTGCCTCCCTGGATCTCGACCTCACGCCTGCCCTTTGACCACGACGCCTCGCTCCAGCCCTCGACCTCCTGCCTGTCTCTGGACCTTCGAGCCTGCCTTGCCCTATCTGGACTTCCGCCTCGATCTCAACACGCACCTTCAACACTGCCTGGTAACACCCCTCATATACACTACTACTATCCCGGACAGACTCTGCAATAAACTGGACACTCTTGGCCTCCCCCCTCTCACAAACGCCTGGATAAGGGACTTCCTAACGGACCGACCCCAGAATGTGAGACTTGGCCCGCACCTCTCATCCTCCCGCACGCTGAGCATCGGCTCCCCACAGGGCTGTGTGCTGAGCCCCCTCCTCTACTGCCTCTACACCCATGACTGCAGTCCGGCCCACAGTGACAAGCTTACCGTCAAGTTCGCTGACGATACCACAGTGGTCGGGCTCATCTCCAGGGGTGACGAGGCTGTCTACAGGGAAG
The DNA here is from genome assembly GCF_033978685.3 of Nerophis lumbriciformis. Taxonomy (NCBI): domain Eukaryota; kingdom Metazoa; phylum Chordata; class Actinopteri; order Syngnathiformes; family Syngnathidae; genus Nerophis; species Nerophis lumbriciformis. Next base: position 10,233,717 of record NC_084575.2, on the reverse strand, counting down.
AGGTCCTGAAGCTGACGGCCTGGTCTTCGGAGAACAACCTCACTCTCAACACCAGCAAGACCAGAGAGATCATCGTCGACTTCAGGAGGAGCAGCACCGACCCTGCCCCCCTCTACATCAACGGCGAGCGTGTAGAGAGGGTCCACACCTTCAGGTACCTTGGAGTCCACATCTCTAACGACTTTTCCTGGACAGTCAACACCACATCAATCATCAAGAAGGCTCAGCAGCGGCTACACTTCCTGAGAGTCCTCGGGAAGTACAACCTGAAGCCTGACCTGCTGCTGACCTTCTACCGCTCGTCCATCGAGAGCCTGCTGACCTACTGTATTACAGTATGGTACGGCAGCTGCACTGCAGCAGACAGGGAGAGGCTGCAAAGAGTGGTCAAGACGGCTCAGAAGATCATCGGCCGCCCTCTCCCCTCTCTGACGGACATCTACACCTCCCGCTGCCTCAACAGAGCCAGTGCCATCATCAAGGACAGCACTCACCCTGGCTCTGACCTGTTCCACCTGCTGCCCTCTGGGAAGCGCTACAGGTGCATTAAAACCAAAACAAACAGGCTAAAGAACAGCTTCTTCCCCAGGGCCATAACCATCCTGAACGGACTGCCCCATTGTCCCTCATAACTGCCTTCTCTTCGGTGCAATAACCCATTCCACCAACCACTCTGTTTTTTCATGTATATATTAATTTCACCCTATATTCATTGCACTTCTATATTTTTTATATTTTTATATATTTACACATTGTTTTTCTAGCATGCACACATCGCACTGTATGGAATGGCCTCAATCTTGTTACCCTGCGTAATGACAATAAAGCTGATTCTGATTCTGATTCTGATTCTACACATAGTCACACCTTATTCATTTGGATTAAGTACACACTTCACGCACATCTGTTTATATCAATAAACACGTTACAAGCTAACAACGTCACTGTCTCCGTGCCGTCTTCTTCTCCCACTATACTGTTACAGTACGTTCTTGCCATGACAGAACCAGACGGCAGGGAAAAGGCGCGACCCACGCTTTATTTCCGAGCCCCAACGTCGCGGCCATGCACATGGTACTCCAGCAGCACCAAGAGCGTTTTTGTTCACTTAAGAATAAGCTCGAGGCTTCATTCGCCAAACTTTTGGCTAGATTGGACACCATTTCCCCGAGCATTTCTGCTCCCCCGGAGCTCGAACACGCCACTTCCACAGCCGCCGCCCCCTGGCAGTCCCCTCACTCCCAGGAACCTAAGATTGCTAGCCCCAGGCCTTTTGAAGAGGATTTTGGACTTTGTTGTGAACCAGACCTCCATTTTGCTTCTCTCCTGTACCTGCTAAACTGGAGGAACCCATGCAGCTAGGCAGGACACGTCTAGCGGCAGAGGAAAGGGAGAGGTGGTTTCGGCAGCGCCTCTGCCTGTATTGCGGATTTGCGGGCATGAAATCAGGGCGTGCCATACGCGGCCAAAAGGACAAATTTTGCCCGTCAGGGGAATACTTGTGAGTCACACATTTGTTCCCCAGGTCCACAACGACCCCGGCATTCTTTTCCCGGCAACCTTGTCCTGGAGCTCGAAGAGCCTGACTGTGGGGGCATACCTGGATTTGGGAGCAGACGAGAGTTTCATGGACTGGTAATTTGCTCGCCAGGCCGGGATTGGCCTTCTGAATCTGGACACCTCCCTGCAGGCTCAGGCCTTGGACGGACGCCCCCTTGGACCGATAACCCACCGCACGGAACCCGTATCCCTAACCCTCTCGCGGAATCACACGGAGATCCTCAGCCTCTAGATTCTCAACTCCCCTATCGCTCCCATAGTCCTTGGCCACTCTTGGCTACGCCAGCACGACCCCCAGATTTCGGCAGCAGTACCTTTTTCGGGAAGGCAAAAGCCCTTGTCACCCCCCACGGACCTTTGCCACAATTCCCCCAGTTTATCATGATCTTGTCGCTGTGTTCAGCAAGGAACGAGCACTCTCCCTTCCCCCGCACAGGCCCTATAATTGTGCCGTCGAGCTTGTGCCCAACGCTGTCCTTCCCTCGAGCCAACTATACAACCTCTCCCTACCCGAAAAACAGGCCATATTACAGACTCCCTCTCATTTTGCATCATCACTCCCTCCAAGTCCCCGGTAGCCACGGGATTTTTCTTTGTGAGCAAGAAGGATGGGTCTTTGCGACCCTGCATCGACTACCGGCAACTAAACTTCATCACAGTGAAGAATAAATACCCTCTACCCCTCCTGAGCTCTTCCATTGAGCCTCTCGCCCTCTGTAATGTCAAGCTCGACCTCTGTAATGCCTACCACCTCGTTCCGGATTAAAGAGGGAAGACAGCATTCATGTTATATTTGCGGAGGGAGTTGACGGCACAGACCACAAAAGGGCGTAGTACCTCTATGTTTTTTTCTATATACATACCATATATATAAATAATATCAAAACAATGATATTAATTAAACAACAAGGGAATGGAGTGTAATGAAAACCAAGAGAGTGTATGGTGTGTGCGACTATGTGTATGAATTAACTGTTGAGTGTTACCGTGAGTGTTGACTGAGGAAGCGGACAAGTCCAAAGGAGCTAGGCAGAAGAAGTTCCCTGTCCAAGCGGGAGGTCGAGGATCGAGGGAGGCAGTCTGGAATCCAGAGGGAAACAAACAAGGAATCACAAGGAGAAGACGAGACGCACAGCTCGTCACGGGGAACAAAGGCAGACTGCAGGCAGGACGACAAGGAAGACAACGAGACCAAATAAACACGACGGTGGAGAACACAGAGAGCGAAGCAAGGTTGCATAGAGCTGGATGATAGCTTGCGGTACTCAACAGAAGACTATGTTCTGGCCTGGAATAGCAGGTTGAGCAGGCTTGTGAAGGCGGTCCTGATGATCAGCTTCAGGTGCACTGATTGCCGGTGATTGCTTGCAGCTGCTTGCCGCAGCCGGAGTAACGCATGCAGGAGGTGAGCGGTCGTGGGTGTGTCCCGAGGTGCGCTCTTGAAGGCGCAACCAGCAGAGCACACACATGAGGGCGCATTGGAAGGCCGTCATGCCATATCAATAAACACGCTGCCAGCTAACGACGTCACCGTCTCCGTGCCGTCTCCTTCTCCCACTGTACCGTTACACAGCTCCCTCGTGCCTGCAGCACTCATGCATCCACATGTACGCACGATACAATTATCTTGCGCGCCACTTGTGTTGCCAGATTTCAACATTTTCCGTTGGTAGTACATACAGTATTTACAAACTGTACACTGACAACATCCAGGTCTTCTCTCTGAAGTATTGTGTTTTGGTAGTAAACATCCATCCATCCATTTTCTACCGCTTGTCCCTCTTGGGATCGCGGGGGCGGCTGAAGCCTATCCCAGCTGCATTGGGGCGGAAGGCGGTGTACACCCTGGACAAGTCGCCACCTCCTCACAGGGTGGTAAATATATTTCCTGAAATATGAGAGTGTGCTCACTTTTGAAAGATACTCTAGCTGGTTAGATAGTTCTTTTGGTGCTTCATAAATCATAAATACAGTACTTATAAATATGAGTACATACTGTAAGTGTTTATGCATTCACAAGCAGCAGCATCTTTCAATAATGAGGAGCAGCAGAGGAAACAGCAACAAAAGATGAAACTATTTGAGAAGAGTAATAATGGTAAAAATAGCTTCGGGTTCAATAATGTAGGAGCTTGAGAATCAAATAAATTATATATATTCATAGCCTGAATTGCTTTACATAATTGATGCAGGCGGTCATACATTATGCACCGACTGTCAACACGTGAAATGTGTTTGAAAAAATAATACAAGTGTGATCCTCCAACCACTTAAGGGCAAAGAAGAGGGAGACGCCTGTGGGACAATGTCGGTGTCATGGCTGGACGCACATGAATCATACATTTTTTTCTTAGTGTTTCTTTTAATGAGCAACACACAGAAAGTGTCAGGATGCCTTCGAGGCTTCAAGCCCCAAAGGGGGAAACGATTAGAATGTCAAATGTCACAACAACGACCTCAAGAAGTTAACAGGGAGCAGACTGCAGTCCAGAGAACAGAAACCAAAACTCCTTCATCCTTCTCGTTCGAAAATGTATATTTGCTGCAATGATGCATAAAAAGCTTCTTTGTGTGCAAAACACAAAACATATTATTTTTTTCATTGTGACCACTATAGTTAAAAATTCTTCATAAAAAAACAATCTGACTTTTACCAGGCATTTATTAGGGGATGTACCTGGGGTCGGCAACCCAGAACGTTGAAAGACCCATATGGGACCAAAAATACAAAAAACAAATCTTTCTGGAGCCGCAAAAAATTAAAAATCCGTATATACTGTAAGTCTTATAATGAAGTCAACACATGACGTGTTGCCTTTATTAGTGTCTTTATTAGCTGTAATTACCTACTATCAAAATAACTATGTGTCACAAGCTGAAGCAAATATTCGTTGACAGAAATGTTGAAATGTTGTATTTATTCTACACATTTTTACAACATTAGAAACCATTAGTAAATCAGAGGCTACTCAGAAAGTGAGATAACTCCTGGAAATTACTGGCTTTTAATTGCCAAAGGTGTAGATGTGTGTGTCCAAGTGAAAGGAACTAGCAGGCTGCCTTCTTCTAATGGATTTATTATAATCTTTGGCAAGCCAGGTAATGTTTGCTGTGGTCTGGAACAACATGACACACAAACAACTATCTGAAATGCAGCTAATATTACAAACAGATAATTTATTTATTTCATTTTTATTTAGCCTTTATTTAACCAGGTAAAAATCCCATTAAGATCAAGGATCTCTTTTCCAAGGGAGACCTGGCCAAGAGGGCAGCAGCAAGGTTACATTAAAAACAGTAAACAACACATAAAACATCACATTTACAACATTAAAACTAGCTCACATGACACATGTGCATACAGGCAAGGTAGACTGCAATCCTTTCACAGAAGCTTTAAACTCATTCAACGTAACAAGGGTTTGAAGTTTAATATTCGATTGTAGGTTATTCCAAGCCTTCGGTGCTGAAAACCTAAATGCTTTCTTGCCCAGTTCAGTTTTTACTTTGGGGACGACAAATTGCAGAACATTCATTGAAGAAGATTGTGACTTCCTTGTTTCTTTGTTAAAAGACAAGACAGATAAGATGGAGTGATACCCAGAATGGTTTTGTAGATGAAAACATACCAATGATTGAGGCGTCGAGCACATAAAGATGTCCAGTTAACCATTGAGTATAATACGCAATGGTGAGTAAGGGGAGCGTAGTTGGTGATGAATCTCAGTGCCCCGTGGTACACACTATCCAGCTTGTGGAGACAACCAGCAGTAGCATTCATGTACAACACATCTCCATAGTCAATAACAGGTAAAAAGGTTGTTTCCACCAATTTCTGTTTCACAGTAAAAGAAAAGCAAGACTTGTTTCTATAATAAAATCCCAGTAAAAGTTTCAGTTTTTTTACAACATACTGAATGTGTTCCTTAAAACTCAAGTGGTCATCAATTAAAAATCCTAAATATTTAAAAGCAGATACTGACATACTTTGTTGCCCATTTCTTGTTAAAATGTTCTCACACAGTGCTGATCTTACAGTTTTTGTGATGTGGTAAAGAACATACACTTTGTTTTCTCTGCATTTAAAACCAGTTGAAGATAGCAAAGTTGTTCTTGTACTCTGTCAAATGCATGTTGTAGATATTTAAAGGCCTCAGCAGGAGCGGGTGCTGTGCAGTATATGACAGTATCATCAGCATAGAAATGGAAAGTTGAGTTCGGAATATTCTGTCCAAGATTATTTATGTAAATAGTGAATAATAAGGGGTCCAACACAGAACCTTGAGGGACACCCTTTTTCACTTGCAGTACGTCCGAGGAGGAACCTTCTATCTGAACAGACTGAGTTCTACTTGTGAGGTAATTTGCAAACCATCCAACTGCTTGCTGAGAAAAACCAATAGCTGAAAGACGTTTGATTAAAATGACATGATCAACAGTATCGAATGCCTTTGAAAAGTCAATAAAGAGGGTCAGACAGCACTGCTTCTTGTCAAGAGCTTCAGTTACATCATTTAGAAACTTCATAGCAGCAGTAACAGTACTGTGATTTCTGCGAAAACCTGACTGAAATGGTGACAGAATAAAGTTGGTGTCCAAAAAGTCTTTTATCTGTTCACTGATAAGGGATTCAAGCACTTTTGCCAGAACAGAGAGTTTAGAGATTGGTCTGTAATTATTTAGAGTTCTAGGATCACCTCCTTTTAATAGGGGGATTGCAAGGGCAGATTTCCAATCCAAATGGATTTCATTTGAAATTAGAGTAAGGTTAAAAATGTGAGTCAGTGGTTCAGCTATAATTTCAGCTGCCAACTTTAAAAAGAGCGGCTCCAACTTATCTGAGCCAGCTGGCTTTCTAGGTTTAAGTTGTTTTAGAGCCCTCATGACCTCTGTTGTGGTAAAGGGCGTAACGTTAAAAACCTGGGTATTTTCAACGGTTCTTTCCGGAGTTAGCGGAACTTCACTAGAGTTGTCAGAATTGTAGAGAAAACCAAAGGAAATAAAATTATTATTAAAATGACTACCCATTTCTCTTCTGTCACTTACTCTGACACCATCAACAAGTATACTAGGTGGGAGATTGACTGAATTACAGCAGGCGGACAAAGATTTGATGATTTTCCAAAACTTCTTTGGGTGTTTGAGGTTTTCAGTTGTTGTGGATAAATAAAATTCTGATTTGACTTTCCGAAGGAGAGAGGTAAATTGATTTCTTAATTGTTTAAAATTCAACCAATCTGCTTCTAACCCTGACTTGCGTGCCCTGCCCCAAGCAGCATTAATTAAGCATAATGTGTCATGAGACATGCAAAACTAAATTATATACAAAGAGGATAAAAGTAAAGGATATTAAATAGCTCAAATATACCTACAAATGATGCTTAATGATGCAATATGTACATACAGCTAGCTTAAATAGCATGTTAGCATTGATTAGCTTTTGCAGTCACGCAGTGACCAAATATGCCTGATTAGCACTTTAACAAGTTAATAACATCAACAAAGCGCATTCACGCATAGCATGAAATATTTGGTGGACAAAATGAGACAAAGAAGAAGTGGAAGATTATGCATGTAAACAAACTGTTGCGTCACAGTCCACACTATGGTGAGTTCAAGAACCCCCAAAATTAGTAGGACAAAATAATGTTCACCAAATACTCTCATCAGTGAAGCATACACACAAACATATTAAACAGTGGGCTTTCTAACAATTGGGAAGGTTTGTGTCATTTTTGTCCTCAAACAAAAAACATTCTAAAACAAAATAAGTATTTTCCCCCCATCTTTTTCCATTTTCAATCCTTTTTTAAAAAATGCTCCAGGGAGCCACTTGGGCGGCACTAAAGAGCCACGGGTTGCTGACCCCCGGGATAGATGTTACTAAAGTTGACTTTGCCTTTTTTCAACTCTAAATGTGATAATACACTTATTGACTACACAAATAGCCTCGTAGCAGAAGAAGACTTGTTTGAGTAACAGGATGAAAAATAACAGGAGTGAGATTTTAGCATAAAATGATCAGATACATTAAATATTACATGGCATTTATGCTAATAGTAATAAATGTTGACAGGAACACATTGACGTGATTTAACAAAAAATATTCAAATCAAAAATATATATTTTTTAAATTGGGTAACAAATCTGTGCTGAGATTTCAAATCCCAGTTATTGTTGAAATATTGAATACGAAAACAAATTAATGAGTGGACTTACTTTTGTTCTTCATGACCTGCAGAGGATGTGAATGATGCAACTTCCTGTGGATCGTGCCCATAGCAAAAATGTGCTTGCTCATCTGTTGCTTAATCTCGTATCTTGAGAACATTTTGAGCTTCTCATATCTGTCTAATTCTGTGATCAATTGTTTCTCTTTTATTGCTCCTAAGGGACCCTTAGGAGCAATAAATAAGCTAAAAAGAGACAAGACATCACTGAGACAAAGGAGGTTGAGTTGAGACAACCATTTGAGCAATATTTGAGAAGTGGGATACACTGAGGAGAGCTCATATATGTATGCCACTGATCTCAATTATGTCTCATTTATTTTGAAGGAGAATTAAAGAGAAAGAAATGAGATGTATGAGTACTAAAAGAGATCTTATGTATGTCTCTTTCATGTCTTGATTATTTCTCTTAAATGTCTTAACAAAGCCATCATATCTCAAATTTGAGAATAATGAGAACAAATTGAGAGTGCAATTTAAATATTCGTTATCTGACTTAATTAGAAATAACACGACTAAAAAACTCAAATATTGAGCCGTGTATCACTTTATTTGGCTACACACAAATACAAAATATAAGATATAAAAATAGATTAAATACAACAATTTAAATGTAGTTAATTAGTACATACATAATGTACATATTGACATTCACAATAATTAAAACAACATAGAAAACAATATACAAAAAATAAAACAAATACAAAACTAAATGAATTTAACCTTAAGTACTCACTTTGTTGTTGTGAAAAAGTCCGGTGTAGTTTTTTTTAACTCCTTGTTGAGCAAACCATGTACCGTAGTTAAAAAAAAACACCTGACTTAATCTCAGTAAGAGGGTGAGTAAATGACTAAATTTCCATTTTGGAAATATTCCAAGGAAAAACTGAAATACATTTATAAAATTGTAACCATGGTGTTTGGAACTGGTCTACATATAAAAAATAATCACACATTGAACACCAAGGATACTTAACATTTTTTACCTCAGGGCCCGACCAACTTTTCCACTACAGAGGGGTCTGGGACCCACTCAAATACAAACACTGAATTAGTCATCTTACACTAAAGTGTATTACAACTGAGTACCATTGCGGCCCATATGGACGGACAACAGCTAAGAAACAGATATTTATTGGCGGCCCCCAAGGGGTATTCGCAGCCAAACAGTGGGCCCCAGCCCTATGATTAAGAAACACTGTTGTAAACAATAGAACAGCCTCCTGCGATAACAATATAACATTTGGTACATAAATGATCATTAAAACATTTTGAAATTGGTTTCAAAAGCTACTAATATACCTGATTATGTAAGCAGTAACATACTGCGTCATTTCCGTTTTTTATTTGGAAACAGCTTTGTACTGTGAAGGGATATTAGCCGCTAGCTTGTTAGTGAGGTTGCATCAGTGCCAAATTTGCGAGACACAGCACAGCTCAATATGCATTGTCACGGTATAACGTGGTACTAAAAGCTACATCATAGGGCATTTTTATACAATATATACTGCGCAACCCCAGACCAAAATATCAACATGTTTACAAAGGAAACATCCTACCCCAGAATGAACTTGGCAGGTACAAGGGCCTACTTAAAACCTGCTCTTGCCCGACATTTGTTTACCAAAGCTTGCTTGAGCTTGGCCTCCTCAATATTGTCCCAATCAGGAAGGGTACCGCATCTCAGGACATACGCTGTAGGGCAAGAACATAATAATCAGGCATTCGTAATTTTGCCACATCCGAGTTTCTACAGGTATCAAATCTATGCAATGCAATAATAATAATAATGCAAATCTAATTTAATGCTTTTTAACGCCATTTTTTTGGTACTTAAAAAAATGTAATGCCCATGTGCGACTGCATATATTATATATAGTCAAAAGCCTACAATTATCTGTATACACACAGTTGTAAGCATTAGACAAGTTAATTAGTTGAAAAGTTTAGATTAACTGTTACTCTCTCGTGTATTAGAATTGGCTTACAAAACTGTTTAATTGGAGAATGTATTTTTATTTATTTATTTTTCTGGAGTAGCATATAGTGTTTTGACTGTGTGCATGGCCGTAGAATGGCCAATTAAAAGATTCCGTCCATCAAAACGTTTAAAGGAGAACTGCACTTAAGCCCTCTAAACAAACATCCAATTCTGCATCAGATGATCAATATAATATACCCATAAGCCATTTTTTTAGTTGTGTCTGTTTAAAACATGCTGTAAATATATATATATTCTCTGAAAATATGTCTTATAATAGCCACAAACTGGAGGATACCATTTTACAATTACAATTTGTTTTAAAATAGTTAAAAGGTTTTATAGAATAATAAATGAACATCATACTAGGATTGCAAATTATGCATGTGTTTGGACATGGATGATCGATTTAAACATTTTAGAAAAATACAGAACGGTATTTGGAAAAATGCCAATAAAATGCATTAAAAAAAAGCTATGTCAATTATATTACCGTATTTTCCGCACTATAAGGCGCACCGGATTATTAGCCGCACCTTCAATGAATGGCATATTTCATAACTTTGTCCACCAATAAGCCGCCCCGGACTATAAGCCGCGCCTACGCTGCGCTAAAGGGAATGTCAAAAAAACAGTCAGATAGGTCAGTCAAACTTTAATAAGATATTAAAAACCAGCGTTCTAACAACTCTGTTCACTCCCAAAATGTACGCAAATGTGCAATCACAAACATAGTAAAATTCAAAATAGTGCAGAGCAATAGCAACATAATGTTGCTCGAACGTTAATGTCACAACACACAAAATAAACATAGCGCTCACTTTCTGAAGTTATTCTTCATTCGTAAATCCTTCGTCTTCGGTGTCCGAAGTGAAAAGTTGGGCAAATGTGAGATCCAAAATGGCCGGTTCCGTCTCGTCGAAGTCATCGGAGTCAGTGTCACTGTTATCCAGCAGTTCTGTGAATCCTGCCTTCCGGAAAGCTCGGACCACAGTTGTGACCGAAATATCTGCCCAGGCATTTACGATCCACTGGCAGATGTTGGCGTCGTCTGGCGCTGCCTCCCTGTCTTAGTGAAGGTGTGTTCGCCTTCTGTCATCCATTGTTCCCACGCAGTTAGCAGTCTAGCTTCGAATGCCCTGTTGACACCAATATCTAGCGGCTGGAGGTCTTTTGTCAATCCACCCGGAATGACGGCGAGTATTGAATTAAGCGCGTAAGCGTGTCTCTTAATGTGATGTTATGAGCTAGCAAATATAACAACTACACTACCCAGCATGCAACGATAGTGACGAGCATGGGCGGTAGCCCTGAGAAGCGTTGTATGCTGGCAGCTAGAATGTGGTTATGAGCACGCTGTGAGTAAACGTTGAGAACTCAGTTAACACGCCTCGTCTGCATTATTTATAATTAGACAGACAACACACTTAATAGGAGCCATTTTGGGGTCTTTACATAAACACACAAATGGAAATGAAACGTCACATATCCCAGCATGCACCGCGCGCTTCTTCGTCATCCATTGTTCCCACGCAGTTAGCAGTCTAGCTTCGAATGCCCTGTTGACACCAATATCTAGCGGCTGGAGGTCTTTTGTCAATCCACCCGGAATGACGGCGAGTATTGAATTAAGCGCGTAAGCGTGTCTCTTAATGTGATGTTATGAGCTAGCAAATATAACAACTACACTACCCAGCATGCAACGATAGTTACGAGCATGCGCGGTAGCCCTGAGAAGCGTTGTTGTATGCTGGCAGTTAGAATGTGGTTATGAGCACGCTGTGAGTAAACGTTGAGAACTCAGTTAACACGCCTCGTCTGCATTATTTATAATTAGACAGACAACACACTTAATAGGAGCCATTTTGGGGTCTTTACATAAACACACAAATGGAAATGTAACGTCACATATCCCAGCATGCACCGCGCGCTTCTTCTTCTTCCGGGGGCGGTTGGTTGCTTACAGTACAAGAAGAAGCGCTTCCTGTTCTATGGGGGCGGGTGCTTACCTTGGCGGTTGCTTGCGTAGAAGAAGAAGCGCTTCCTGCTCTACCGGGAAAAAAGATGGCGGCTGTTTACCGAAGTTGCGAGAACGAAACTTTATGAAAATGAATCTTAATATTTATCCATATATAAAGCGCACCGGGTTAAAAGCCGCACTGTCAGCTTTTGAGTAAATTTGTGGTTTTTAGGTGCGGCTAATGGTGCGGAAAATACGGTAATTTGCCGATATTGAATATATTGTATTTTACACCCTCTCTGTTGTTTAAAATGTTTACAGTAAATAGCAAGTTATGCATCAAGTATCCAGCAGCTGAAGGAACTCGTATTAATTTATTGTGGGAACGTCAGAGAATAAAAGAGTTGTGGTCTGCTGTGAAAATTGCCTTGTTTGTCCATCCTAAGCCATAACTTGAGGCGCCTGCGTCACGACAGTTGCTAATGTTAGCCAAGTTAGCTCATATGTGTTGAAGTGGAGGTGATTGAAATAAACGAGTCGTGTATGAAAAAAGCTCAGCTTCCCCATTATCCTACACGCCTACTGTGACCAAAGAATGGAAAAGTTTAGGCCCCCAGAGCAGTTTCATTGTGCTGTATTGAGGCAGTGCTTTTGTCGCGTTCCCACCTTACAAACCTCTTGTATGCCGTTTTGACGCACACACAGACAGATGTAGCAATTTCGAGGTTCTTAAGTTAATTTAAAAAAAAAAATTTCCGTTTGACATATTGACTATCGGCCATGTCCTACAATTGTATTACTTTTTTTAAATGCCTCTGGACAACGCTTTTAATGCTTTTTATTGCCATTTAAGGCCTTAATTTACACAACATCCATTTAATGACTTCATGCCTTGTGGAAACCCTGCACATACAGTACATTAATACACACAACCACACTTCAAGTTGATGGACATAACACTATATTGTCATACCTGCCAACTTTTGAAATCAGAAAAACCTAGTAGCCAGGGTCCAGGGGCCGCAGGCCCCGGTAGGTCCAGGACAAAGTCCTGGTGGGGGGTTCAGGCTTCGCCCCCCGACGCAAAATGATTATTAGCATTCAGACAGGTTAAAATGTTGCTAAAACCATCACTTTTCTATCAGTCACAGTGACTTTTCAAAACAAAAATATTACAGCAAAAATCATATGGGTTGATTGACATGTTTATTTTGTAAACTAACTTCAATAGTTTGAAATTATTTTGACAGTTAATGCCAGTTATCCTGTCAAACTTTCACAAAACTTCAATTTGTTAATTGAAAGTATAAACAGTATAAACAACTTTTTACTGTAAACAAATGGTAAAACAGTACTAAACAATTCCATAAAAAAATAAAATTGGTGTCATTATTAACTTTCTGTCCAAGCTTGTATAATCTACTGCCTTGTTCAATTGTAAAAAATATTCTGTGCCTAAAATTCACATTTCTATCACAATTATCATACTGTAAACATGGTAAGCTAACTTCATTAAAATTAATAGTCCTGTCAATAGCATGGAATTACAATTCAAATGTAGTTTTTTTGTAAGCCTTTCAAAAGAATTCAAAATATGAAAAATTAATGAAAATTAATTTAAGCCATCAGACACTTGAAAAGTGGCACATCACATCTCTAATGTAATCATTTGAACTTTTCAACAGAAATAGCACTGCAAAAATATTAAGGACATACTTCTGTATTTTGGTAGTTATGCTGTCAACATTTAACAAGATTTCTTCAACTTGGACTTGAAAGCATAAATAGTATAAACACTTTTAACAGTATAACAGTACTAAACAATTCCAATAGATAACATTGGTGTCATTACCTTTTTGTGGCTAAAATCCAAATTTATTCTATCAGATTGATCATACTGCAAAAATGATATGGTAACTTTATGATAAGTTTACTTCATTAAAATGTAATTCAATAGCATCATAGAATTAAGAAGTAATAGAATAGTATGATAGTTATATGTTACTTGTTTTGAACATGTTATCGTTATCACAAATAAAAAGATATACTGTACACAGAAATTATTTTTGATTTGATTTATTGTTTATGTAATAAAAGATTTACTTAAAATTTTATGTTTTGTGAGTTTTTTTATGCTACGAACTGTACTTACCGGCGATGTAAACCGAAGGAGACATTTCCGTAATGAAAGCTGCAACACCCTTTTTAGATCCCATCATCACTGCAGCATTATCGGCAGCAAAGCAAACCAAATTCTGCCAAGGAATTTCGTTTGAGTCTATTTCTTCCGCGAGTATTTTGTAAATGTTTTCGCCTGTGGAAGCCGTATTGCATTCCCTCAAAGACAGAAGTACTGACAATACTTTTCCAATGTCGTCATCGAAATATCGAACACAAGGTGCAATTCGCGTAGTTTTCACCCTTTTTGGAACGGATAATTATTCCCGGATAGGCTTTTGAATATTCTTCACGGAATGACTGCAGTTTTCTTTTCGGTTTAAGACTCGTTTGCGATTTTTCTCCGGCTGATTCCATGATCGTTCGCTCGTTTGGAAACAATGGCAACTGTATGGTGCCTCGTGCTTGGCAGCGGTGCTATAAATAGCCTGGCTCGATAGGAAGTTACGGGAAGCAGTGTCGATTGTCATTGTTGTTACGCGATTTCGTGAATAAAACTTTAAAAAAACTTTTTTTTTTTAATTAATGAAAAACCGTATTTTTTATCACTGCAACCGTAGTTGCAGTGACAGGTTGATGAAAACCGTACTAATTACGGGAAAACCGGAGTAGTTGGCAGGTATGTATTGTTTATCACAATGCTAGTTTTTTGGCCAATCACAAACTGTAATTATGTAACATTCAGTTATGCTTCTCGTGTGCTATAATCGATAAGGGATCAAACTTTCTCGTATTGAACTTCTATTTAATTATTGTTACACAATTTTGGCCTGAAAACACCCTCAGTTTGGGAAAACTTACTTAGGATTTCTTCAACTTTTTTCCGGTCAAGGATGCACTTTCCTGTTCCTGCAGGTTTGTTTCCAGGGCGACCAAAAGCGACAGCATTTTGACACTCCTCAACTGTAAAAAAAGTGGTCAAAAAGTGCGTGGAATAAACGCATGCAATTGGGCTTTGAAGCATGACTCATGGCAGCAAGGTGGAACGAGGACATGAATACGCCGCTCTCAGGAAAGAGCTCCTGCTGGCCCGATTGTTGAGGAGAGCCGTCGCTGTATTTGTCACTAACGAGGTCGCAGAGAGTTTGGAGTACTCTGACTTGGTCCGGATCTGAAAGGGAAAAAATAGCACAAACAATACCCGAATGAGAAAATAATGTGTTCAAGGCCAAATCACAAATTTACGTAAACAAAATAATTACATCATGAACAAATTAGCATTAATTACTTGCCTATTTTCAAGAGGACTTCTTCGATTTGTTGCTTTTCTCGCAGGATTTTTTCGAACTCCTCCCAACATCCATCACATGGCGTCCATGATTTTTCTGCCTGCGGTCGATATGAGATAGTGTCCTCGACAGATGGGTTGCCTGCATCTCTCCTGTCAAAAGAGATGAGAAATACTGAACTACAAAAAAATTACTGAAATGACCAACATTTTAACCTCCAGCGGCCAAAGTGGACCTTAGTCTATGTACAGTGAGGAGAACAAGTATTTAATAGACTAAAAATATAAAACAAAACAAACAATCACATTGTATGTTTTCAGGTCATTTGCATTTTTTTTCCATGGAATTGATCACCTGGAAACCTCTTTTGGGAGTATATTTGAAGTATCAAATATGGATATCATACAAAAAGATGCACATTAATTACTTTTTTTTAAATTCATACAATGTGATTTTATGGATTTTTGTTTTGGATTCTATCACTTACAATTGAAGTGTACCTATAATGATAATAATAATAATAATAATAATAATAAAAGTAACAGACCTCAAACTACAAAATCAGCAGTGTATAAATGATTTGTTCTCCTCACTCTATGATGGACGGTACCAATAATGAAAATAAATGTACCATGACCAAAATTGACCATATCTACAATCATTCTGTACAGTACTCCTAAACGAAAACATTTCAAATCAAAGACAAAGGAACTGGACCAATACTGAAGATGAAATCTTCTTGACTGCAAGGAAATAGACAACTCACTTAGTCAACAATACCAACAGATTATGACAGATTTTACAATATTAAGTTATACATAACATTGACTATCACCAAAAAGTTATTACTTTATATATCTCAGGATTATTTATGAAATGTACAATTAAGTATAAACTGTCAAACCAGTACTTATATTTGGATTAAAAAATGTTTTTAAACTATGGCATATTGAGATTTCCGCCTTAACTACTTTCTTTCACACAGGAAGTACAGGCATGTGAGCACCCTTTGACAAAAGAGGAACATTTACAAAAAAGAGGAACATTTCTATCTGCACGTAGTGCTCCCACGCAAGCCCCGAAAATATTTTTTTAAGAATCAATACTACATAGCCCTGGGCCAATAAAACAATAAATATATATCGCAATAGACACATAATGATATAAATATTAAATGCGTTCGATAAAATATTTGAGCAAGCAAGATTCGCTGCATGAGGTCACTCGCGCTTTGGGAACGCAGCAAACAGAAAACAGGAAGTGTCACTGAGCAATGGGAGGGACATGCTATAACAGACAATCAGTTAACAGTATTTACTGAGCAATGGAAGGGATACGCCAACAGCCAATCACGTAACAGTATCAACAACAAGTAAGCTAGCTCGATGATGCTAATTATGCTAACTAGCAAGCTTGTTTTGGTTTCCCTGTCCTGAAATTCAGTGCGGCGTTTAGGCAAGAGCAACAGCAAGTACCTGCGGCCGAGGCGAGCGTTCCATAAATTTTGTTTGGATCCTATTTTTTGATATTGTTTACTTAATTCATCCATGGAACTTTTGTTATTGTTGAAAGCTCCGGATCGGACAGGTTTTCACGGGACACATTTCTGGTGTTGTGTGTTGCTCTGAGAACCCACGGGTGTTTAGTTAATGCTCGATTGCTGATAAGAAAGCAAAGTTAGCTCTGTTTTTTGACACTCATCCTTCAACCCCCATCCTTACACTACTTTTATTTATATTTTTAGATATTTTAATTTATATTTAATTTTTAAAAATGCGGAATTTATATTTTGACGTGAAACTGAATGTTTAAAAACGTAGATTTGTTCTGTTAAGAAAGTATATATTGTGTAACTATTTTTTTTCCTCAATAAAACTTGTTTATAAGATTTCAGTGTGTGTTCAAGTACTTCTTGAGCACATTTATCAATACTGTGATAACAATTGTAACCATGACATGAAATGTAAATTTTTTTACTCCCTAGTTTTGACACATGAGATTGTAGAGTGGATATTTACACTCTATGAACATTTTGACCATGATTAAAAAGTAATAAAATGATGGCAAATAATTGTTTTCAGGGTCCACAAGTTCAGAACTTTTAATCCTGAAATCAAAGTGGATACAGATGTTGGGGTTTTGGCAATGAAATACATTAAATATTTGTATTTGTCATTCACATACTATTTACTGAAACAATTATTTGATGGCAGATAAAATAATATTTCAGTTAATGCTGTTTTTTTGGTTTGGAAATTCACCAAATTTGATTTTATAAAGATGAAAAGTTTTGAACTTGTAGCCCCATAGGCATGAGGCAATAAATGTCAATCTTACCCATAGGGTGGTGGTCCAACAGTGTTGCTGCCTGTTACAAGTCCCCCGTCACTTGTCCTGAAATATATTCAACAGTTGCCCTATAAAATTTACCATCTGACCACTTTGAGTCTACATGTGCTTTGTGGACTTGGAGAAGGTATTCGACCGTGTCCCTCGGGAAGTCCTGTGGGGAGTGCTCAGAGAATATGGGGTTTCGGACTGTCTGATTGTGGCGGTCCGCTCCCTGTATGATCAGTGTCAGAGCTTGGTTCGCATTGCCGGCAGTAAGTCGGACACGTTTCCGGTGAGGGTTGGACTCCGCCAAGGCTGCCCTTTGTCACCGATTCTGTTCATAACTTTTATGGACAGAATTTCTAGGCGCAGTCAAGGCGTTGAGGGGATTCGGTTTGGTGGCTGCAGGATTAGGTCTCTGCTTTTTGCAGATGATGTGGTCCTGATGGCTTCATCTAGCCAGGATCTTCAGCTCTCACTGGATCGGTTCGCAGCTGAGTGTGAAGCGACTGGGATGAGAATCAGCACCTCCAAGTCCGAGTCCATGGTTCTCGCCCGGAAAAGGGTGGAGTGCCATCTCCGGGTTGGGGAGGAGATCTTGCCCCAAGTGGAGGAGTTCAAGTACCTCGGAGTCTTGTTCACGAGTGAGGGAAGAGTGGATCGTGAGATCGACAGGCGGATCGGTGCGGCGTCTTCAGTAATGCGGACGCTGTATCGATCCGTTGTGGTGAAGAAGGAGCTAAGCCGGAAGGCAAAGCTCTCAATTTACCGGTCGATCTACGTTCCCATCCTCACCTATGGTCATGAGCTTTGGGTTATGACCGAAAGGACAAGATCACGGGTACAAGCGGCCGAAATGAGTTTCCTCCGCCGGGTGGCGGGGCTCTCCCTTAGAGATAGGGTGAGAAGCTCTGTCATCCGGGGAGAGCTCAAAGTAAAGCCGCTGCTCCTCCACATCGAGAGGAGCCAGATGAGGTGGTTCGGGCATCTAGTCAGGATGCCACCCAAGCGCCTCCCTAGGGAGTTGTTTAGGGCACGTCCGACCGGTAGGAGGCCACGAGGAAGACCCAGGACATGTTGGGAAGACTATGTCTCCCGGCTGGCCTGGGAACGCCTCGGGATCCCCCGGGAGGAGCTGGACGAAGTGGCTGGGGAGAGGGAAGTCTGGGCTTCCCTGCTTAGGCTGCTTCCCCCGCGACCCGACCTCGGATAAGCGGAAGAAAATGGATGGATGGATGGATGGCACTTTGCTAAAACAGAATCTCCTGTTCTAAGATCTAAGATCTGCACAGGAGCTTCATCTCTTGACAAAATGTCTGCTCCAGTAAAGATTTTGCCGGTATAACCGTCCTCCCATCTGACGAAGGCCAAACACCCTGAAAGAGAGAGTGCAAAAGAGAAAGTGTTTAACATTTTTTATTTGAGTATAAAAATTTGGACTGGTATTTGTCACCTCATTTGGACAACAATGTTATGATTATTCCCTCTCCCCATCCCTATATGCATTTTAAAGCATATGCAGTAGGGTGAGCTTGCCCATCGCTGTCTTAGAGGTGTGTGGCCTCATTACAATTAGGGTACTGTTACTAACATTCTTGGGGCAACTTTCCCAAGGTGGCATTCTCAGCTGTTCTTTAAATACTAAACAAACTAATAAAGTCCTTTTTCCAGTTTGTTAGCTACATGTAACACGGCAATTTGGCTTAACCGTAGTCCGCTTTGCCACACATACAGAGACTTACCAGATTGCTCATTTGGGGGAGGAGAATTGTGCAGGTCCTTCATTTTCTTTGTGGGAACTCTTAACCTCTTATGTTGTCATTTTCTTTTTGTCCATCCTGTTAATGAAAAAATAAATTTTGTATCACAAACTGGGGATAGGTTGATTGGCAACACTAAATTGACGCGAGTGTGTGAATGTAGTCTGTCGATCTGTGTTGACTTGTCCAGGGTGTACCCCGCCTTCCGCCCTAGCGCAGTTGGGATAGGCTCCAGCACCCCCCACGACACGGAAGGGAAAAGCAGTAGAAAATAGATAGATGGATGGAACTCTAATATAAATGGAAAGTATTTACATATATGGGGTCACTTCATATGGATGTTAACTTTTTGGGTAAATCATATTTAACTTCTGTCAAAAACAAGTAAACAAAATGATTGTTTATGATCGTTCTGGCTATAGTAAAAAAAAAACTCAACCCGGACAGTTTAATTCTTATCTATTTTGGGGTGCGGGGGGCTTGATGGCACCTTTTTATAATAGGGTACATATTAATAAAGTTATGGCATTTTTAACAAAAAAGGTCATGAATAAAATATTGAGCCCCAATGACTTTGTATTGAAGAGGTTGACCATAAATTAGTGCATTTTGACCAGGTTAAGACAATCATAACTTTTTAAACATGCATCACAGGAAAATTATTCTTATATTATGTAACTCGTAAGAGGTTCCGCAGCCTCCGAAGCAGAACCTCCAGGTTCTGTAACAGCTTCTTCCCTCAGGCCGTAAGGCTCTTGAACGCATCATAATGAAATTACCCCCTCAACTCCCCCCAAAATGGATTAACTCGCTGGAATAAAAAAGACAATATAACATACATCCATAAACGTGGACGCATGTGAAAAAGTGCAATATATTTATCTGTACAGTAACCTATTTATTTATTTATATATGCACCTTATTGCTTTTTTATCCCGCACTACCATTAGCTTATGTAACACAATTTCGTTCCTATTTGTACTGTAAAGTTCAAATTTGAAAGACAATAAAAAGGAAGTCTAAGTGTAACTAGTCTTAACAAGACCTGTCTGATAATGCTAGTTTCATTTAAATGAATGAATGTTTCAAATTTTACACACATAGCTACTTTATTTTCCAATATATATGCAGTTTATATGATCAATAGCGTGATACAATACATACTGGCCACTGCCAGCTAGTAAGCAAATGTACTGCTGCTTTCAAAATGGCGGGGCACATTTGTTAATCATTTAACACTTTTGGATGTCATCTCTTATTTATTACAACTAGCCAGCCATACCAATAAAATGCAGCACGGACCTTCTTTGTCGATTGTTACTTTACCTACAACAGTACTATAAAAATGTTTAAAGTCAAACCCCCAAATTAATATGCACTGTATAATCTAATTGTGAAGGTCATTATCAAATCAAATCAAATCAACTTTATTTATAGAGCACATTTAAAATTTACCACAGGGGTAGCCAAAGTGCTGTACAATGAGCAGGTTAAAAGATAAAACGAGTACCGAGCAAACACAACACAACACAAACAGAACACGATAAAAAATAAATAATTAAAATAGAATTAATAAAAACATAAAAACATAAAAACAGGATCACAGCAGGTGTATTATGGGGCGCCATTGCAGGATGGATATCACTCAGTGTTAAAAGCCATGGAATAAAAGTATGTTTTTAAGAGAGATTTAAAAACAGGAAGAGAGGAGGCTTGTCTAACACTCAGGGGTAGGTCGTTCCAGAGCTTGGGAGCAGCAACGGCGAAAGCTCTGTCACCTCTAAGCTTCAGCCTTGTGTCAGGGACCGTCAACAGCAGCTGATCGGCTGATCTTAAGGATCGGGTGGGGCAGTAAGGCTGAAGGAGGTCGGAGAGATAGGTTGGCGCGAGGTTGTTTAGACATTTAAAAACAAATAAAAGGAGTTTAAAATGTATTCGGTAACGCACAGGGAGCCAGTGAAGGGACGCTAAAATAGGGGTGATGTGCTCACGTCTGCGGGTCTGTGTTAGCAGACGAGCAGCAGAGTTCTGCACGAGCTGCAGGGGGGCGAGGGAGGCCTGGCTAATGCCAACATACAGGGCATTACAATAATCAAGACGAGTCGAGATAAAAGCGTGGATTAATTTCTCAAGATCATGTCTTGATAGAAGCGGTTTCACTTTCGCTATTTGGCGTAATTGATAAAAGCTTTTTTGAACGACGCTGCTGATTTGTTTTTCGAATTTAAAATCTGAGTCAAACTTTACCCCCAGGTTTGTGACAGAGTCGCTGAGATACGGGGTCAGAGTGCCGAGGTCAACGTTGGGGGAGGGAGAGCGACTTGGACCGAACAACATAACTTCTGTTTTGTCTTCATTTAGGCTCAGGAAGTTAGCTGAAAGCCAGACTTTGATGTCGTGCAGGCAGTCAATAAGACGTTGAACCGTGTTATTTTGTGCCATGGGAAAATAAATCTGGCAATCATCGGCATAAAAATGAAATGCAATACTGTACTTCCTAAAAATAGAACCAAGGGGGAGAAGGTAAAGCGCAAATAAAATTGGGGCAAGGATTGAGCCCTGGGGGACCCCATGTGGTAAAGGAGCTGTGGACGACATAAAACTGTCTACTTTTACACAAAAACTCCTGTCGGTTAGGTACGACCGGAACCAGTTGAGGGCGACGCCCTTAATGCCCACACAGTTCTCAAGACGAGTGATTAAGGTGGCGTGGTCGACGGTGTCGAACGCAGCAGACAGATCTAAAAGCACCAGGACAACATATTTACCAGAATCAGTGGACAGGAGGATATCGTTAAAAACTTTATTATTATTATGTATACTAACATTACTTGCTGGGCAGACGCCATTAGCGTTACCGCAACCTCTCATAGGACCACTCGTTGTCACAACAGTTAAATATTTTCACTTCACAACATTACATGGTTAACCAACTAAAAAATATTAGGATACTTACCTCTCCAAGTCTTCTGTCACAAGCGTTGTGGTTGTCGTTTCCAAAAACGTTCCCGCTTCTTCTTCTCTTTCTTCTTCTTCCTCGTTTTCGTTCGAGGTCGGCGCACACAACGTTAAAATGTTACGCCACCTACTGTTTTCCCGCTTCTTCTTCTTCTGACGTTGATGGCAAACAACGCGTCATGTCCGCCGCTGTCTGATAGAAGGCGTGAATTTTCTGAATTGCCTTCCTTTGAAAGTTACACATAGCCAAAAATGGCTATTTTCAGATGGACATACAAGGAGAAAATCAACTTTATCTAAATTTTGAGATGTGGATCTGTCTCATCAACATTCTCGCGAGATTTGGCACGGCGCCCCATGAATCTGTCCAATCATATTTGCTCTTCCTGGAAAACACGCATGCGCATTTAGTGGGCGAATGTGACTTGTATCGATTGGAGGAAACAATTCAGCATCGAAGGAATAACTACTAAAAGTAAGTAATACCAGAGGTGTGGACTCGAGTCACATGACTTGGACTCGAGTCAGACTCGAGTCATGAATTTGATGACTTTAGACTCGACTTGACAAAATGTAAAAAGACTTGCAACTCGACTTAGACTTTAACATCAATGACTTGTGACTTCACTTGGACTTGAGCCTTTTGAATTGACATGACTTGACATGACTTGCTACTTTCCCCAAAACCCAAAGATGAAAAAGTTATTCGGGAGCGCTACGTATTTTTCATTGTGTACTTACTTGTCTATCAGCGTTGCGTGTGTCAGCTGGTGTGGTCTCAGTACAACAGCCAATCAAATTAGATCTACTTTGTTTTCATCACACAGCATTCATCCAATCAAATTGCAGGACAACCAACGAAGAAGACATGTCCAAACCACACGCCACTGAACAAAAAATTATGCCTAAAATAATTTCGTTTGGGTATAAAAATTACGAGGTGGTCAACACAAAACGGTTTGCAGCATGCAACACATGCGGTTCGAAAATTACTGATGGAGAGGCAACAACTTCCAACTTCGTCCGGCATTTGAAGTTGCACAAAGAACGGTAAGTTTTGAATGTAAGATAACGTTTATTGGCTAAGTAACGTGACTTGTATTTGCTGTGTAGTTAAATCAGTGAGGCTGTAAACTCACTGCTAACGTTATAACGTTATTGCAAACACGGGAATCTGTTGCAGTTCACTACCTTATTCATACTTTTTGTTCAGTGATTTTTTTAAGCAGGGTTACGTTAGTCAATATATCACACGTAACGTTAGACGGCGGTCAGCAGCACCGCGTATTTTAGCCACCTAAAAAAAAGACAAAAATAGTAAAATAAAGGTCAGTTAAAATGTATACTATATTATGAATATGTGTACCGTTTTAGCTAGCTTTCTGACATACTGTTGGTTGTTTACCTCAGTGGTCCCCAACCACCGGGCCGTGGCCCGGTACTGGTCCGTGGATCGATTGGTATCGGGCCGCACAAGAAATATATATATATATTTTTTTAAATTAAATCAACATAAAAAACACAAGATACACTTACAAGTAGTGCACCAACCCAAAAAAACTCTCTCCCCCTTTTGTTCTGGGCATTATAATGAAGACTCTTCCTTCACTGTTCCGAGTGGCCATGAGAGTCTTGGCAGTGCCTGCCTCCAGTGCTCCAGTGGAGCGAGTTTTCAGCCATGGTGGCATCATACTACGCCCCCATCGTGCACAAATGACTGACAGACTCTTGGCTAATTTGGTCTTTTGCAAATGCAATGCAGCATAGGGCCCTGACATATAAAAAGTACAACTTTTTTGTTATGTTCACGTATATGTCATGTTTTTTCAATGTTAACACTTTTGTACAAATAAGTACATTTGCACTTTATTTTTCAATGTGTTTGTTCTGTAAAGGAATGAGTTAATGTTTAAAATGACTGGTTAATAGTGCTATTATAAAGTGCAATGTCAGCACAATTTTCTTTCCTGCAATTTAAAATGCACTTGTTTTAATAAATAAATACAGCGTTTGAAAAGCATACACAATCTGTGTTAATATATTAGTCTGTGGTTAAAAGGACTTGAAAGGACTCGAAACTCAAAATGCAGGACTTAGGACTTGACTTGAGACTTTCCAGTCTTGACTTTGGACTTGACTCGGGGCTTGCCTGTCTTGACTCGGGACTTGACTCGGACTTGAGGGCAAAGACTTGAGACTTACTTGTGACTTGCAAAACAATGACTTGGTCCCACCTCTGAGTAATACCATTTATTGTTTTTGTTTTGGTATTTAAATTACTTTAACACACACGAGTTATTATTCATCAAACTAATGTAACGTCACTGTGTTACGAAAATAGAGCTATAAATGCTGCATTCAACGGCGCAAAACCACCTTGCTCGAAGCTATGATACTTACCTCCACCGAGGCATCGCAAGTGATAAGATACACTTTATACATCCCATAGTGAAATAACAATGATAGACATAAATGTACAGAGAACATTGGAAGTGGAACAATATAAATTACTGAACATACACTGCTTCAACATAATATAGAGTTTTACATTTACAAGAAGTTCCACTGTGTATTCCAGCAACCTTTGTCTGTATTCACATAGTATTGGAGTGTCAAAATGACAAAACGAAAACCTGCAAAACGATGGAGAAGAACCGGTAAAGAAGTCACTTTGAAAACACGTATTGGTATGTCAGACTTAGCTTTGTCGTGGTTTAACTCTTATCTTACTGACAGGATGCAATGCGTCTCCCATAATAATGTGACCTCGGACTATGTTAAGGTAACGTGCGGAGTTCCTCAGGGTTCGGTTCTTGGCCCTGCACTCTTTAGTATTTACATGCTGCCGCTAGGCGACATCATACGCAAATACGGTGTTAGCTTTCATTGCTATGCTGATGACACCCAACTCTACATGCCCCTAAAGCTGACCAACACGCCGGATTGTAGTCAGCTGGAGGCGTGTCTTAATGAAATTAAACAATGGATGTCCGCTAACTTCTTGCAACTCAACGCCAAGAAAACGGAAATGCTGATTATCGGTCCTGCTAAACACCGACATTTATTTAATAATACCACCTTAACATTTGACAACCAAACAATTACACAAGGCGAATCAGTAAAGAATCTGGGTATTATCTTCGACCCAACTCTCTCCTTTGAGTCACACATTAAGAGTGTTACTAAAACGGCCTTCTTTCATCTCCGTAATATCGCTAAAATTCGTTCTATTTTATCCACTAGCGACGCTGAGATCATTATTCATGCGTTCGTTACGTCTCGTCTCGACTACTGTAACGTATTATTTTCGGGTCTCCCTATGTCTAGCATTAAAAAATTACAGTTGGTACAAAATGCGGCTGCTAGACTTTTGACAAGAACAAGAAAGTTTGATCATATTACGCCTATACTGGCTCACCTGCACTGGCTTCCTGTGCACTTAAGAAGTGACTTTAAGGTTTTACTACTTACGTATAAAATACTACACGGTCTAGCTCCGTCCTATCTTGTCGATTGCATTGTACCATATGTCCCGGCAAGAAATCTGCGTTCAAAGAACTCCGGCTTATTAGTGATTCCCAGAGCCCAAAAAAAGTCTGCGGGCTATAGAGCGTTTTCTATTCGGGCTCCAGTACTATGGAATGCCCTCCCGGTAACAATTAGAGATGCTACCTCAGTAGAAGCATTTAAGTCCCATCTTAAAACTCATTTGTATACTCTAGCCTTTAAATAGCCCCCCTGTTAGACCAGTTGATCTGCCGTTTCTTTTCTTTTCTCCTCTGCTCCCCTTTTCCTTGAGGGGGGGGGGGGGGGTGGGGGGGGGGGGCACAGGTCCGGTGGCCATGGATGAAGTGCTGGCTGTCCAGAGTCGGGACCCGGGGTGGACCGCTCGCCTGTGCATCGGCTGGGAACATCTCTGCGCTGCTGACCCGTCTCCGCTCGGGATGGTGTCCTGCTGGCCCCACTATGGACTGGACTCTTACTATTATGTTGGATCCACTATGGACTGGACTCTCACAATATTATGTCAGACCCACTCGACATCCATTGCTTTCGGTCTCCCCTAGAGGGGGGGGTTACCCACATATGCGGTCCTCTCCAAGGTTTCTCATAGTCATTCACATCGACGTCCCACTGGGGTGAGTTTTTCCTTGCCCGTATGTGGGCTTTGTACCGAGGATGTCGTTGTGGCTTGTGCAGCCCTTTGAGACACTTGTGATTTAGGGCTATATAAATAAAGATTGATTGATTGATTGAAGTCGACTCAAATAAACGATCAAGAAGGACTGTACAATTGGTGAGTAGACTGGCATAGTGGTGGTGCATTAAACTGGCAGCAGATATAATATGTGATACTTTATTTTTCTTCCTGCAGCCACCAATGTGAATGTGGAGACTGATGAGCAATGTCTAAGTAAGTTATATGTATATGTGTGTTCTTTGTTTATGTGAATTAGTTCTGATTGAGATTTACAGACCAGATAGATGGATAAAAAGCTGTCCACAGTTTGTCAGGAACAAGCATGGAAATATTGCTTTCTTTTACCCTGATTACAGTAGCACATATATGAAGAATGAAACTTGAAATATGAGTTATCTCAGCATGTGTAATTAATCTTCTTTGAACCTTTCATCTTCAAGTTAAGGCTGGTAGGTAACATCAAGTCATGATTAGGGATGTAACAATATCAAAATGTCATGGTATTATATCGTCACAGTGTTAAAGCCACGGTAAGATATTGTTACAAACATGTCAACGTGTGTTAAATGAAGTGGCAGGAATGTTTAGGATAAACACACTTACTGTAATTGAATACAAACATAATGTTCATATGTTGTAGTCCTATTTATTATTTATTAAATACAGGTATTTTAAGTGCAAAGGAATGGTGCAAAATCATCCAGAATTTCAAGTAACACACATATTTTAGTTGAATCTAACACAGCAGTTATAGGCACAGAAATATTTCACAGCAACAATTCCTCTGAGCTACGAAGCAAAAACGTTCCCGTCACTCCTGCACACTTCCTCTTTTTCGCCCCTATATAATGTCCCCTGTTGTAACTTTGTTCAATTAAGTTCCTTATGTCAGTGTTTTTCAACCTTTTTTGAGCCAAGGCACATTTTTGGCGTTGAAAGAATCCGGAGGCACACCACCAGCAGAAATCGTTAAAAAACGAAACTCAGTTGACAGTAAAAAGTTGTTGTCGCAATTGTCGGATATGAATTCAAACCATAACCATAACCAACAATGCATCACTATAGCACTTGTCTCAAAGTAGGCCTACTTTCACGACTTGTCACATCCCGCCGTGACTTATTTTGAGTTTTTCTGTGTTTTCCTTTGTGTGGTGTTTTAGTTCTTGTCTTGCACTCCTATTTTGGTGTTGATTGTCATGTCATGGACGGATGTACTTTGTGGACGCCATTTGCTCCACACGCAGTAAGTCTTTGCTGTCGTCTAGCATTCTGTTTTTGTTTACTTTGGACATACTTGCCAACCTTGAGACCTCCGATTTCGGGAGGTGGGGGCATGGTCGGGGGTGGGGCGGGGCGTGGTTGGGCCGGGGGGCGTGGTTGGAGGCGTGGTTAAGAGGGGAGGAGTATATTTACAGCTAGAATTCACCAACTCAAGTATTTCATATATATATATATATATATATATATATATATGTATGAAATACTTGACTTTCAGTGAATTCTAGCTATATATATATTTATTTATTTTATTATATATATAAATAAAAGAAACACTTGAATTTCAGTGTTCATTTATTTACACATATACACACACATAACACTCATCTACTCATTGTTGTACTTGAAAGTACAATGCAATACAATTCCGGGGCAAAGGCACCTATCAAATACACAGTAATGAAAACACAGTTGTTCTACTAACTGTACTGTGTGTTATGAGAGTAGAGTATGTGTGTGTGTCACTCCTGCACAGTTCCTCTTTTTCGCCCCTATATAATGTCCCCTGTTTGAACTTTGTTGTCCCACACTGCGCGGGTTATCATGGGAGATGGAGTTTACTTCTCAGATCAGCCCACTTAATATTGTCAGAAAAAAACACACTGACGGGAGTTCTCGTTTGATAGCGTCACACATCACGGCATTATTGTGAGAATTTTGAAACCAAAATAACGCAATATTTACAATAATGTTGCATCCCTTGTCAAGATCCTTTCTCATAGGTTTGGTTTGCTGCTGTGTATTTACTAATCATTGGCATTGTTTATCACTGAAGTTCCACACTTTCTTTTTATAGTGCGTGTTGTATTGTGATGAGTTACATTTAATACTGTGGATTATGTGTTACCACAAACACAGAAGATACGTAAACATGAACTACAATGCGATCAAGATGTGGGAAAAAAGTAAATGCATTCCATTAGCTAGATTTGTATAATGTGTTCAATTTATGTCAACTTGCTTCTTGTTTCGCAATTTTCTTCTTTTCTTTTAATTATTTTAATTTTTAGAGTTTTTTGGTTCCTTTTCTTTGTGTCAGAAGGTAGCAGCAGGGGAACAGAAGGAGCCCAAAACACTGCTCTTCATATGGAACACATCCAACCTCCAGGTGTCCATGCAGGATGTACCACTCTGGAACATCAAACCTCTCCCTACCCGCCAGGTACACCCACCGTCTTCTGTGTCTGACTAATGTTTTGCTGTGAATTTTGTCACAAAGCATATCCTGCTAAAATATGCCAAACTTTTGAGTGTAAGAATGTGAGCGATATGCTGAGATGTTATACGTTTTGCCATCCATCCATCCATCCATCTTCTTCCGCTTATCCAAGGTCGGGTCGCGGGGGCAGCAGCCTAAGCAGGGAAGCCCAGACTTCCCTCTCCCCAGCCACTTCGTCCAGCTCCTCCCGGGGGATCCCGAGGCGTTCCCAGGCCAGCCGGGAGACATAGTCTTCCCAACGTGTCCTGGGTCTTCCTCGTGGCCTCCTACCGGTCGGACATGCCCTAAACACCTCCTTAGGGAGGCGCTCGGGTGGCATCCTGACCAGATGCCCGAACCACCTCATCTGGCTCCTCTCGATGCGGAGGAGCAGCGGCTTTACTTTGAGCTCCCCCCGGATGACAGAGCTTCTCACCCTATCTCTAAGGGAGAGCCCCGCCACCCGGCGGAGGAAACTCATTTCGGCCGCTTGTACCCGTGATCTTGTCCTTTCGGTCATAACCCAAAGCTCATGACCATAGGTGAGGATGGGAACGTAGATCGACCGGTAAATTGAGAGCTTTGCCTTCCGGCTCAGCTCCTTCTTCACCACAACGGATCGATACAGCGTCCGCATTACTGAAGACGCCGCACCGATCCGCCTGTCGATCTCACGATCCACTCTTCCCTCACTCGTGAACAAGACTCCGAGGTACTTGAACTCCTCCACTTGGGGCAAGATCTCCTCCCCAACCCGGAGATGGCACTCCACCCTTTTCCGGGCGAGAACCATGGACTCGGACTTGGAGGTGCTGATTCTCATCCCAGTCGCTTCACACTCAGCTGCGAACCGATCCAGTGAGAGCTGAAGATCCTGGCCAGATGAAGCCATCAGGACCAAATCATCTGCAAAAAGCAGAGACCTAATCCTGCAGCCACCAAACCGGATCCCCTCAACGCCTTGACTGCGCCTAGAAATTCTGTCCATAAAAGTTATGAACAGAATCGGTGACAAAGGGCATATACGTTTTGCCTTGTGACAAAATGTTATAAAAAACCTTTAATGATTTTTATTCTATTTTAATTTCAGCACATGAAAATATTTCTACTTTTGACTCTATCAAAGACAATGGAAAACCATTTTCCAGATCAGCCCTCATAGATCCTCCCGATGGCCTAACAACTAAACTACATGTCGATGCTGAGTATGATCCAATTCAATCATTTGAGGAATCTCTCCCTGATATGGGGGATTGGATGTACAATGACGGACATATGTTTAATGAAGGATTTGAAGATAGTTTGAGTGAGGAGTGTGCAGAAGAGTCAAATATCAAGGACACAACAGACAAACCATTATATGACAATGCATCAGTAACCGTGGCAGAGTGCCTTCTGATCATCATGGCTTATGAAAACTGTCATAAAGTCTCTGATAAGGCCCTATAAGCGATTTGCTGAAAATGTTCAAGTTGCTTTGTCCCGATAGTCTGAATGCAGACTGCTTAAACAGTGTGCAGAAGTTCAAAAACTTTCTTTTATCCCGCTCTGCATCATCGCCTATTTTATTACATAAATACTGCAGTAATTGTTTTGGGCCATTAGAAAGTAAACAAATAAAATGTCTGTCTTGTGGGACCAGTGTGTCAGAAGAAAGATCCTCATCCTTTATAGAGGTTCCAATTAAGGCTCACATAAGGTCATTGTTCCTCAAGCCAGGTTTTCAGGATAAGCTTTACTTCAGATTAAGCAGAAAGAAGGCAGATGCTAACAACATTGAAGATATATATGATGCAGAAGTTTACAAACAGCTTGTCGATAGGGGTGGTCCTCTTAGTGACCCTAAAAACATCTCACTTGGAACACCGATGAAGACAAAAAATGATATTTGTTAAGGCTCATACATGGTACTCAAAATATACCTATGCAGATGGTAAATGTAGTCAAACTTGTGCAGTCTATTCCTGTTATTTCACAAACTATTAAACCAGGGAATGTCATAGCTGAATTTTACAGACATATGACTAAAGATGATAGTTTCTGTCAGGAAAACAAATATTTGTCTAGGATTAAACTATATGGAGCACCTAGTGAACTTCTATTGGACACAGTTCACCTCTCTGCATTGCAAATACATGCTGGTCACTGCATCAATTCTGGAACAGTAAGCATCTTTCACAGGGCACAAGTTAAGAGAAATTATCTCACATCAAAACACTATGGTAAAGGTAATAGAAGAAACAATGTTACAGTTTTTTTTTTTCAAATGACGGATAAACAAAGTATGGACAGATTGATTTCTTCTTTATCATAGCACAATCATGTGCAAAATGGGCCCTCCTTCGTGAATTCAAACATGCAGGGTTTTCTTTGCTGCAAGATAGTGTAACAAATGGTACATGAAGTCATGTTATTCCCCTATTGGAAACCTCTGCCAGTACAGTAGTATGATTGGATGACATATTGGGTAAAGTTGTTTTCCTTAACTTCACATCTGTGCCTGGCATTGTGTTTGCAGTTCATTTCCCAAACACACTTGAAAAGTTTTAACTAATTAAGAACTCAACTGGCCTAAGAAGTCACAAATCAAATATTTGATCATTGTTATAAATGCTCTGAAAATACACACCGATGAGATGTTGCCGTGGATGCTGTAAAAGTCGGTAAATATGTACTGTATATGGAGTATCATTGTTGATTACGTTTTTGCATTGTCTGTAATATTTCAGTGGCCAATATATTAAAATGTACTTGTTAAATAAAACCACTGTCTTTTTTAATGAATACTTAGGCCTACTACGCTACTGTATTTTAATATTAGTCCTTATCATGGTGGTTGGAGAGCCAAAGGTTTTCTGAAGTGGTACTTTGTGAAAAGAGTTTGAGAATCACTGCTCTAGAAAGTACACTAATGTTAAAAGGTCTTAAAAAGTGTCTTGTGATCATAACAGTATTGTTTGGGTTCAGTTTTAAATCTTTCAATTGTAGTCACTGAGTTACTGCACATGGCGTGTGTATAAGAAATCAACAAATTAAGTAGAACATTATGCATTAAACCATATAGATTACAGACCATATATCCATATTGCCTGAATTAATTATTTACTCCAAATATTGGCATGAGATAAACTGGAGTATGATTGAGGTATAATTAAATTGTGCCAATTAAAATGTATTTTTAATTTATTTTTCCTAAGATAGAAAAGAGGCATATCTGACAACTCAAATGGTGAGCAGTGAGAGACAAAACCAAGTATATCTCTCACTGAGACATCATTGAGACATATTGAAACCAATACTCATCAATTTTCTTTTTGCCGAAATAGAAAAGAGACATCTGAGAACTCAAACAGTGAGTAGTGAGAAACAAAACCATGTATATCTCTCACTGAGACATAATTGAGACATATTGGAGACCAGCTCATTCATCTCTCATTTTGCTCTTAGTTGAAATCGGGAAAAGAGATAACTGTTAGACAACTTTGAGATCTCTCACAGTGCTCACTGTGAGCCTTATTTCTCAGGATGAGAAAACTACTTTGGTCTCGATTCGTGCTCTTTTATGTCTAGGAGATGTTTATAAGACATACATGAGATCTCATCTTCAATTTTGCTTTGCTATGGGTGTGACTTACAATATTCCACATTTTTCAGAGGGAGTAATAAAGTGTTAGGGTAGCAAGACTGAATGAAAACTGTTCATTTACACCTATTTTGTTGTTTTTAGCGGTGGTGTGCCGTCAGGGCCAGCAAGGCCTTCTCTGCTGGCCTAACATAACCAGAAATCATGATCATAATTAAAGATAAAAGTTTTTTTTAATTTACTTTCCCTACACTGCAAAAACTGATATCTAAGTAAGATGAAATATCTCAAATAAGGGTGATATTTGCTCATTTTCTGTCTGATAAGATAATTCTTCTCACTAAGCAGATTTTATGTTAGAGTGTTTTACTTGTTTTTAGGATTTTGGTCCTAAATGATCTCAGTAGAATTTATGACCTACAGGTAAAAGCCAGTAAATTAGAATATTTTGAAAAACTTGATTTATTTCAGTAATTGCATTCAAAAGGTGTAACTTGTACATTATATTTATTCATTGCACACAGACTGATGCATTCAAATGTTTATTTCATTTAATTTTGATTATTTGAAGTGGCAACAAATGAAAATCCAAAATTCCGTGTGTCACAAAATTAGAATATTACTTAAGGCTAATACAAAAAAGGGATTTTTAGAAATGTTGGCCAACTGAAAAGTATGAAAATTAAAAATATGAGCATGTACAATACTCAATACTTGGTTGGAGCTCCTTTTGCCTCAATTACTGCGTTAATGCGGCGTGGCATGGAGTCGATGAGTTTCTGGCACTGCTCAGGTGTTATGAGAGCCCAGGTTGCTCTGATAGTGGGCTTCAACTCTTCTGCGTTTTTGGGTCTGGCATTCTGCATCTTCCTTTTCACAATACCCCACAGATTTTCTATGGGGCTAAGGTCAGGGGAGTTGGCGGGCCGATTTAGAACAGAAATACCATGGTCCGTAAACCAGGCACGGGTAGATTTTGCGCTGTGTGCAGGCGCCAAGTCCTGTTGGAACTTGAAATCTCCATCTCCATAGAGCAGGTCAGCAGCAGGAAGCATGAAGTGCTCTAAAACTTGCTGGTAGACGGCTGCGTTGACCCTGGATCTCAGGAAACAGAGTGGACCGACACCAGCAGATGACATGGCACCCCAAACCATCACTGATGGTGGAAACTTTACACTAGACTTCAGGCAACGTGGATCCTGTGCCTCTCCTGTCTTCCTCCAGACTCTGGGACCTCGATTTCCAAAGGAAATGCAAAATTTGCATGGTTGGGTGATGGTTTGGGGTGCCATGTCATCTGCTGGTGTCGGTCCACTCTGTTTCCTGAGATCCAGGGTCAACGCAGCCGTCTACCAGCAAGTTTTAGAGCACTTCATGCTTCCTGCTGCTGACCTGCTCTATGTGAGATATTGAGTAAAACATGCCTGAAACTAGAATATCAACTGATGCAAAGCTGTGTCATTAACACTCACAAGTATAAAACCACTTTTTTAAAGTAATCATTTCTTACTTCAAGCATGAAAAAAAAAATCATGATGCTGAGCTTATATCATTATGTCAAGATAATGGCACTAGCATTTACTTAATTTAAGAATATTTTTCACCATATTGAGCAAAAAGGTCTCTTTTTTTTCTACCAAGAAAAGTGCACTTGTTATTAGTGAGAATATTCTTATTTTAAAATATTTTTGGGTTCATTGAGGTTAGCTAATTTTACTTGTTTTGGAAAGTCTTGCCGAATTTTCTTGTTCTATTGGCAGATAATTTTGCTTAGTTCAAATAAAATACCCCTAATTTTTATTTTTTTTTATTTTTATTGTTTTTAAACACTGACTTTTTGCAGTGTAAATATCTATAAGTATTCATATTCTCTTCATGTCATATTATGCTCCTTCCATAGTTGTTGTTTTTATGTTAGAGTTTGTATCCAATCAGAATTCAGCTAGCTTATGTTGCCATGCTGTACCAAATCTGCCCGAAGCCTTCAGAATCAACAATGCAGGCGTCCGTGCACTGTAAGTGAACGGACACATAGAGTTGATAGCCAATAGCCAATCAGATCACGAGTTGTCGTCAGTAAGGCCTTCTAACTGGCCTTACGCTTTGATTGGATACTCACTTGGGAGTCCCAAGTGATTGGATATCACAAGTTGCGAAAACAGGAAGTGGCACCGGAGCCATAGAAAGCCACAGAAAACTCACCGGTACTCACAAAGAAGGAGAGCAACTTGTTGATTAGGTGGCAGATATATATTTGCAAGGCCATTTTCAAGAAGGATACTTAAAGGGGAACATTATCACCAGACCTATGTAAGCGTCAATATATACCTTGATATTGCAGAAAAAGGACCATATATTTTTTTAACCGATTTCCGAACTCTAAATGGGTGAATTTTGGCGAAATAAACGCGATGACGTCACAATGTGACGTTGCATCGGGAAGCAATCCGCCATTTTCTCAAACACTGAGTCAGATCAGCTCTGTTATTTTTCGTTTTTTCGACTGTTTTTCGTACCTTGGAGACATCATGCCTCGTCGGTGTGTTGTCGGAGGGTGTAACAACACGAACAGGGACGGATTCAAGTTGCACCAGTGGCCCAAAGATGCGAAAGTGGCAAGAAATTGGATGTTTGTTCCGCACACTTTACCAACGAAAGCTATGCTACGACAGAGATGGCAAGAATGTGTGGATATCCTGCGACACTCAAAGCAGATGCATTTCCAACGATAAAGTCAAATAAATCTGCCGTCAGACCCCCATTGAATCTGCCGGAGTGTGTGAGCAATTCAGGGACAAAGGGCCTCGCTAGCACGGCAAGCAATGGCGGCAGTTTGTTCCCGCAGACGAGCGAGCTAAACCCCGTGGATGTCTTGGCTCACACCGTCCCGAAGATGATCAAGAGAAGAATATCGACCCTAGCTTCCCTGGCCTGCTGACATGAGGGTATGTCTACAGAATATATTAATTGATGAAAACTGGGCTGTCTGCACTCTCAAAGTGCATGTTGTTGCCAAATGTATTTCATATGCTGTAAACCTAGTTCATAGTTGTTAGTTTCCTTTAATGCCAAACAAACACATAGCAATCGTTGGTTAGAAGGCGATCGCCGAATTCGTCCTCGGTTTCTCCCGTGTCGCTGGCTGTCGTGTCGTTTTCGTCGTTTTCGCTTGCATACGGTTCAAACCGATATGGCTCAATAGCTTCAGTTTCTTCTTCAATTTCGTTTTCGCTACCTGCCTCCACACTACAACCATCCGTTTCAATACATTCGTAATCTGTTGAATCGCTTAAGCCGCTGAAATCCGAGTCTGAAACCGAGCTAATGTCGCTATAGCTTGCTGTTCTTTCCGCCATGTTTGTTTGTGTTGGCTTCACTATGTGACGTCACAGGAAAATGGACGGGTGGTTAAAATCGGGCACTTTGAAGCTTTTTTTAGGGATATTGCGTGATGGGTAAAATTTTGAAAAAAAACTTCGAAAAATATAATAAGCCACTGGGAACTGATTTTTAATGGTTTTAACAATTCTGAAATTGTGATAATGTTCCCCTTTAAGAGAAACTACTCTTGTGAGACAAGGTCGGCCGACACCGGAAGCTATCCCGGCAGTGAAATGGTTTGCCCGCCACTTTCACACGAATCAACCGACTACGAGGGGTACCTGTTAGAATAATTATGTATATATTATCACACTAACTTTAGTATGCTTAAAGTCCATTGCTTTAGTTATTAGCTATTGTGCTCAAGTTAAACTTTTTCTAAATGTGTGCAAGGACAAAGACTTCTTGTCTGAGGGGTGGCCTCAGCCGTAGATGTTATCTTTGTTTTAGCCCGCTAACAGCCAAGGCCTTCAATGATGTCAACGAAGATAAGATGACAGCATGCAGACGAAGCGAGGACAAGGCGAAATCACAAGGCCCCCAGAACAGTACATCACGTATCGTGCGTCCTGGACCTTCTTTGCATAATAAATGTGACCACTCCTTTTAGAGGCGGCCGTAGTATTGTTGACTGTGGAGCTCCTGAATAAATAGAGGGACGCAAGAGCTGGACCTTAGAGCGTAGGGCGAGACTGTGACTAAGGAGCCGGCTCCATGCGTTCTCCTCATGAGCTAAATTGAACTCTGTCTCTGATTGATTCCTTGCTTCTTGTCTGATTAATAGATGTCATCAGTGTTTGAACCTGACAGTACCACTGGCTTATACGGCGTCAAATGGGTGCTACAAATTGTGACTTCAAATATCTTATTTCTTAATTTTCAGTTTCATTTGTTTTATACAATTCTTTTGATTTTGACAGTACCACGTAAGATAGGTTTTAATCGCTGAAGCGGGTTTATTGAATGTTAAATGCGCCAAAAAATAGACCGTATTGTATTCTGTTGAGGGGATTCAATGACCAGTAGTGTGCAAGTGTGTTTCTGTATAGTATCTCCAGCCATGCCCATGTGGAGATATAAATTACGGTATTTTGAGAGGTTAAGTCGGACTAGGTAGGACATCACTGAAGGCCTAGGTGAGAAACGCATGGCCCGCCACTGGTTTTTAGTAGTAGAAATCAATTGTGTAAAAACATGAGGGATTTATATGACTATATTTCATTGTAAAATGTCATTTTAGGAAGCAGCAACAAACGACACACTTGTATTTTCCAGTACTCAAAATAGTTTGAATTCATACTTTAAATTGTGTTTGCAATTAGATCAATATGCGGGACATTTTGAATAAAAAAAAAATATTATTTTTCATCATGCATTTTATTTAATTTTCAAATGCTTTTTTTTATACTGTAATACTAAATACTGTTGTGTATCTTTTTTTTTTATTGACAGCCAGCATCAGACATTCCTATCCATTACATCATATTCACATAAATCATATATCAATTGTCTGCCCTAAATGTCAAAATATTTTTGTTTATATCCCACCCATACCACCCCCCCCCCCCCCCAAAAAAAAGAAAGAACCAACAAAAAATACAACGTAATATCTACAAATACATCAATTAAATAAACAAAGAAAAAAAAGAAATAATAATACATTAATAATAATATTAAAGTAAAAGGATACACATATATAAAATGTGTATCTTTTTTTAAGACAAATACTGTGGTGTTTATTCAAATGCGTGACCAATGAGAGGACAAAACACTGTTTTAGACAACATTTGTACCGTATTTTCCGCACTATAAGCCGCCCCGGGTTATTAGCCGCACCTTCAATGAATGGCATATTTCAAAACTTTGTCCACCTATAAGCCGCCCCGGACTATAAGCCGCGCCTACGCTGCGCTAAAGGGAATGTCAAAAAAACAGTCAGATAGGTCAGTCAAACTTTAATAATATATTAAAAACCAGCGTTCTAACAACTCTGTTCACTCCCAAAATGTACGCAAATGTGCAATCACAAACATAGTAAAATTCAAAATAGTGCAGAGCAATAGCAACATAATGTTGCTCGAACGTTAATGTCACAACACACAAAATAAACATAGCGCTCACTTTCTGAAGTTATTCTTCATTCGTAAATCCTTCGTCTTCGGTGTCCGAAGTGAAAAGTTGGGCAAATGTGAGATCCAAAATGGCCGGTTCCGTCTCGTCGAAGTCATCGGAGTCAGTGTCACTGTTATCCAGCAGTTCTGTGAATCCTGCCTTCTGGAAAGCTCGGACCACAGTTGTGACCGAAATATCTGCCCAGGCATTTACGATCCACTGGCAGATGTTGGCGTCGTCTGGCGCTGCCTCCCTGTCTTAGTGAAGGTGTGTTCGCCTTCTGTCATCCATTGTTCCCACGCAGTTAGCAGTCTAGCTTCGAATGCCCTGTTGACACCAATATCTAGCGGCTGGAGGTCTTTTGTCAATCCACCCGGAATGACGGCGAGTATTGAATTAAGCGCGTAAGCGTGTCTCTTAATGTGATGTTATGAGCTAGCAAATATAACAACTACACTACCCAGCATGCAACGATAGTTACGAGCATGCGCGGTAGCCCTGAGAAGCGTTGTATGCTGGCAGTTAGAATGTGGTTATGAGCACGCTGTGAGTAAACGTTGAGAACTCAGTTAACACGCCTCGTCTGCATTATTTATAATTAGACAGACAACACACTTAATAGGAGTCATTTTGGGGTCTTTACATAAACACACAAATGGAAATGAAACGTCACATATCCCAGCATGCACCGCGCGCTTCTTCTTCTTCCGGGGGCGGGTGGTTGCTTACAGTACAAGAAGAAGCGCTTCCTGTTCTATGGGGGCGGGTGCTTACCTTGGCGGTTGCTTGCGTAGAAGAAGAAGCGCTTCCTGCTCTACCGGGAAAAAAGATGGCGGCTGTTTACCGAAGTTGCGAGAACGAAACTTTATGAAAATGAATCTTAATATTTATCCATATATAAAGCGCACCGGGTTAAAAGCCGCACTGTCAGCTTTTGAGTAAATTTGTGGTTTTTAGGTGCGGCTAATGGTGCGGAAAATACGGTAGTCAGTTTTCAGATTTCTTTACTGGTTTTATTAACTGCTGTCATATGTATTATTGTTCACGCAAAAGTAGACATTGTTTATCAATTTATTGCAAATTGTCGGGCAATGGGAAGAAAATATGCTGCAAAGTCAATTATAAAGGCTTTGTTTGTATGTTAAAAGAGTTAACTTTCAGGATTAGACTTGTAAGAAATTCATTTATTTTGCTTGAATGAAGAAATGATTATTGACACGCTTTTGCTCAACAAATCAATGATCCTTATTTACAGTGTTCCATATTAGGATGAAGATGAATGTGATCAAAGTGAATATTTAGTAATGGCAGCTCTCCATCACTAAACATGTTGCTGAGTTTGAAGCCAAGGACCACTTAGAAGCTAGGAATCTCTCCTCCACGCTGCGGGGCTCCCTGAAATCCAAAGTGAAAAGCGCTCAGAAAGTGTGGTTCAGGTTAATTGCACTCCATCGGTGGTATGGAAGGCTGGAGTATTGTCAAGCACGGCGTTGTGCGAGGCTGGAGGATCCTGAGAGGATGCCCAGGAGGCGGCGGGGCATGTTGGAAAAGGTAACCCGTTGTGTAAAGGAAGCAGATGGCCTGCATTAAAAAAGCAAAGGGCCCTTGTGACGCTCCTCAATAGCCCTGCAGAGAACTGGATAATTACATGAGAAATTTAATCAAATTCTTCAAATTAAATGTCCAGCTGGATGGCTTTGCTAAAGAACACCGCTGACTACACGTTTACCTGAGGGACGGACACCGGCGCTCGCAGCGCTTTCCAATCAGTACACACTCAACACGTGATGATAGCGGAGGCGATGATTGCTGCTAAAGTATTCCATTCACACTTGTGCCAGCAGGAGATGGCGGGAAATTAGTGTGTGACCACAGAGGGGTCATTTTAATAACAGGGCCTAGGAGGAGGTGACTACACTCTGGAAGCAGCTTTTGGGGCATTAGGGTACAACGTCCCATCCGATTCAGCAGGTGGCGCTTTCTGCTTTTTTATACTGTATATCTACCATGTATGGATGTATGCTGTGTTAATGTTAAAGGGGAACTGCACTTTTTTAAATGTTGCCTATCATTTACAATCCTTAAGAGAGACTAGAATACAAAATGTTATTTTTTTTGGCTGTCTAACATGTTAAAAAAATCGGCTTCGAAGTGGCGAGCGATGTAGTTAATTGGAGCAATCAACTCTACCATTAAATCACTTTAAAAATGCATTCAAAAACCTCCAACAATACTTCAATTAAGTTCCTTATGTCAGTGTTTTTCAACCTTTTTTGAGCCAAGGCACATTTTTGGCGTTGAAAGAATCCGGAGGCACACCACCAGCAGAAATCGTTAAAAAACGAAACTCAGTTGACAGTAAAAAGTTGTTGTCGCAATTGTCGGATATGAATTCAAACCATAACCATAACCAACCATGCATCACTATAGCACTTGTCTCAAAGTAGGCCTACTTTCACGACTTGTCACATCCCGCCGTGACTTATTTTGAGTTTTTCTGTGTTTTCCTGTGTGTGGTGTTTTAGTTCTTGTCTTGCACTCCCATTTTGGTGTTGATTGTCATGTCATGGACGGATGTACTTTGTGGACGCCATTTGCTCCACACGCAGTAAGTCTTTGCTGTCGTCTAGCATTCTGTTTTTGTTTACTTTGGACATACTTGCCAACCTTGAGACCTCCGATTTCGGGAGGTGGGGGCATGGTCGGGGGTGGGGCGGAGCGTGGTTGGGGCGGGGGGCGTGGTTGGGGGCGTGGTTAAGAGGGGAGGAGTATATTTACAGCTAGAATTCACCAACTCGAGTATTTCATATATATATATATATATATATATATATATGTATGAAATACTTGACTTTCAGTGAATTCTAGCTATATATATATTTATTTATTTTATTATATATATAAATAAAAGAAACACTTGAATTTCAGTGTTCATTTATTTACACATATACACACACATAACACTCGTCTACTCATTGTTGCACTTGAAAGTACAATGCAATACAATTCCGGGGCAAAGGCACCTATCAAATACACAGTAATGAAAACACAGTTGTTCTACTAACTGTACTGTGTGTTATGAGAGTAGAGTATGTGTGTGTGTGGCCCTTTAATAGGTGACAGCATGTGAGGTGAGTGACATCAGTGAGTGTGTGGGCGAGAGAAGAGAGGGAGCAGTAGCATGAGTGTGAGTGCGGGGAGGGACTAGTTGGTTTTGTGTTGGATTGGTTGTGTGCAAGCAATCAATAAAGCAAGATTTGCAACAAATCGCTGGACTCATCATTCACTCTAAAGTCGTCCGCTGTGGAGACCCACTGCCGGGTAAGGTGAAGGGTGTTGCCCCGAGCATACATCGGCCCTGCAGAAGTGTCTCCCCTGCGCTCTTCGACCATGGTCTCGTTCTTCTGCTTCGTCTCCTTGTGTGCGCACACTGGACTCAGGTCTGCATGGAGCTGGAGGGGGCATGGCCTCCAGCTCCGGCTGAATTCCGGGAGATTTTCGGAAGAAAATTTCTTCCGGGAGGTTTTCGGGAGAGGCGCTGATTTCGGGAGTCTCCCGGAAAATCCGGGAGGGTTAGCAAGTATGACTTTGGAGCCAGTTCAGTTTTAGTTTTGTTCTGCATTGCTTTCCCTAAGCTTCAATGCCTTTTCGTAGGGGCACTCACCTTTTGTTTATTTTTGGTTTAAGCATTAGATACCTTTTTACCTGCACACTGCCTCCCGCTGTTTCCGACATCTACAAAGCAATTAGCTACCGGCTGCCACCATATGAAAGAGTAATACACGGTTACTCCGCCGAGCTCTAGGCAGCACCGACACTCAACAACAACACATAATTTGCGGACTATAATTACCGTATTTTTCGGAGTATAAATCGCTCCGGAGTATAAGTCGCACTGGCCGAAAATGCATAATAAAGAAGGAAAAAAACATATATAAGTCGCACTGGAGTATAAGTTGCATTTTTTGTGGAAATTTATTTGATAAAACCCAACACCAAGAATAGACATTTGAAAGGCAATTTAAAATAGATAAAGAATAGTGAACAACAGGCTGAATAAGTGTACGTTATATGAGGCATAAATAACCAACTGAGAACGTACCTGGTATGTTAACGTAACATATTATGGTAAGAGTCATTCAAATAACTATAACATATAGAACATGCTATACGTTTACCAAACAATCTGTCACTCCTAATCGCATACTTGCCAACCCTCCCGGATTTTCCGGGAGACTCCCGAAATTCAGCGCATCTCCCGAAAACCTCCCGGGACAAATTTTCTCCCGAAAATCTCCCGAAATTCAGGCGGAGCTATAGGCCACGCCCGCTCCAGCTCCATGCGGACCTGAGTGACGTGTTGACAGCCTGTTCTCACGTCTGCTTTCCCACAATATAAACAGCATGCCTACCCAATCACGTTATAGCTGTAGAATGATCGAGGGCGAGTTCTTGGTTTCTTATGTGGGTTTATTGTTAGGCAGTTTCATTAACGTCCTCCCAGCGCGGTAACAACACAAAACAACAGCAGTCAAGTTTTTGTCTACCGTAAAGCAGTTCGTCTGCCGTAAACAGCAATGTTTTGACACTTTTAAACAGGACAATACTGCCATCTACTGTACATGCATATGTGACCCACCCATAATGTGTCACATTTTTGGGTTGATTTATTATTTTATTTTGTGGTTTGAATTCGTTTTTGGAGCTGTCATTACACATTTATCAGTATTCACATTGGTCAGTAGGGGGCAGTAGGGCGTTTCTTCCCAATTGAATGCTATCACCTGCAGACCGGAAGTGTCTTGTCATTCTGATGAGCGCGACCAGTCTGTGAACAATTGAAACGTCTTTTCTTTTTCCTCCTGTATAACAGGTTAGTTTTGGTGAATCAACTCACTGAATAATATCCATGTGATCTTTATAAGTTTAAGTACACATTCTGATGGTGGAGCCTAACTCTAAAGTGTTTGTGAGTTGTAGTTTGTATTTGTGAATGAATCCAGTGCACAGCGGCAGTAATCAATACAAAATGGCGACGTGAGTACGCAATGTTTATATAGGAACTTCTGATCCTAATTCAGACTCCCAAATTAGAGCTCCCGTTTTCTTATTGATTTTATAATGTATATTTGTACAATGTGTGTGTTCTGAAAAAGTGACAGAGAATAGAACAAGGATGGACAATTCAACCCTTAACTCAACAATGAGTAGAGGAGTGTTATGTGTGTGTATATGTGTAAATAAATGAACACTGAAATTCAAGTATTTCTTTTATTTATTTATTTATTTATATATATATAATAAATGTATATATATATATATATATATATATATATATATATATATATAATAAATATATATATATATATATATATATATGTAATAAATATATATATATATATATATATATATATA
Source organism: Nerophis lumbriciformis (assembly GCF_033978685.3). NCBI lineage: Eukaryota > Metazoa > Chordata > Actinopteri > Syngnathiformes > Syngnathidae > Nerophis > Nerophis lumbriciformis. The sequence goes on along the minus strand of NC_084575.2, from coordinate 10,190,362 downwards.
TATATATATATATATAGCTTGAATTCACTGAAAGTCAAGTATTTCTTATATATATATATATATATATATATATATATATATATATATATATATATATATATATATATATATATATATATATATATCTCTTAACCACGCCCCCAACCACGCCCCCAGCCCCCCACCCCCCACCTCCCGAAATCGGAGGTCTCAAGGTTGGCAAGTATGCTCCCCTCACCTCCCAGGGGGTGATCAAGGGTGATGGGTCAAATGCAGAGAATAATCTCGCCACACCTAGTGTGTGTGTGACAATCATTGGTACTTTAACTTAACTTTATGCCTAATTGCTAAATCCGATTAAATCTTATACGTCTAGTCTCTTACGTGAATGAGCAAAATAATATTATTTGATATTTTACGGTAATGTGTTAATAATTTTACACATAAGTCGCTCCAGAGTATAAGTCGCACCCCCGGCCAAACTATGAAAAAAACTGCGACTTATAGTCCGAAAAATACGGTAATGGTTTACAAAAAATATTTTTAACCCAAATAGGTGAAATTAGATAATGTCCCACGGCACACCAGACTGTGTCTCACGGCACACTAGTGTGCCGCGGCACAGTGGTTGAAAAACACTGCCTTATGTAAGGAACTCACATGGCTGCCGTTTTAGTGACCCCAAAATGCAGGAACCAGCAGACATAGAGCAGGTAAGATGAGTTTTAATTTACTCAAAACCGAAATGAAGCAGTCTTGCATGTAAACGTTCCACAACATAAAGTGATCTTCGAGCACTGAGGGGCGCTCGAGACAAGCATAAATAAAACACGCTGATTGGCAGCAGGTGTGGACCGGCTGCCAAAAACACAGTGCTCCGCGGAACAAACAGGAAATGGAAACAAAATAAGAGCACTGATGGGAAGTAAACAGAAAAACAAGGAAACAAACAGAAATGAAGTGACAGATCATCACACCTTAACCTGTATAATAACCAAGCTGTAGCAACATTGTTAATGTACGAGCAAACACGGAGGGAACTTTTTTTCGAGCGGAGTAACACATCGGCGTGCCGCGGTATTAGCCGTAAAAGCTACGGCAAGAGATAAGCTAGCTTCTTCGTCAGCACCCGAATCAAGTTTGAGTTTGTAATGCACAACACAATGCGATAGGACACCAAACTGTACTGACTGAAAAACATGAACAATTATATTACAGTATCTGTAAAGAATTAGCCCATATTTCATGTTTTTTTGTGCACAGCTAGCTCGACAGCATATGTAGTTTTAATAACACGCATGACGTGCTGTGTGTATCATGATCTATATTAAAGCGACTCCCTCGATGGACATTTGTGCATTTCGTCCAGCTGACCGGGGATGTTTTTTCCAGGTTATTTTGGGTAAGCATTATATTTATGTCGAAATAGCATGACTCCAAGTTCCACATTTAGAGCGTCAAAGTCACGCCGACCTTAACTCTCTCAGCTTCCGTCCTGCTCCAACGTTTCACCCTTCCTTCGTGCTTCTTCCAAAATCAGTAGTAATCCTTTCATAAATAAAGCTTTAAAAAGATAAGGTTGTGAATCCTTATTTGTGTCACGGTCCGGGCGCGCGTCAGTGCACATTCATCTGTGCGCATTCATCTGTGCGCTGCACCAAGTGCGCAGCTCCGAGAGCGCAGCTCCGAGAGCACAGCTCCGAGAGCGCGCAATTCGCGCCCCAGACCAGCGGCAGCTAACAGCTGCAATCAATCTCCGGCAATCTGGTTCCCATGCCAGCACCGGCACCCACTCCAAGACTGGTGCCCATACCAATATCAGCACCCGGACTGTCCCCGTCCCAGTACCTGAACCCAGGCTGGTTCCCAAGTCAGCACCACGGCCAGCGCTGGCGTCAGCGCCACGGCCAACTCCTCAGCCAGTTCTCACATCTCCGGCTCCGACAACATCGTCCTCCACGTCTTCGGCTCCGACGACATCGTCCTCCACGTCTCCAGCTCCGACGACATCGTCCTCCACGTCTTCGGCTCCGACGACATCGTCCTCCTTGTTTCCGGCTTCGACGCCCCCGCGGCCTCCGGCTGGCCAGCCGCACGGGCGGCCATCAGGCCCTCTGCGGCCAATGCATGGACGCTTGTTGCACCACTCGCATCCGCCTGCCCGACGGCCAAGAAGGTGGCCATTCCTTGTTTGCCCGCCTCGCCGGCCGCAGCAGCATTCTACTCGCCGCCGCCACCAGACTCGTCCCTGGTGGATTCAGGGACACGTGGGTTGGCGACCCACAACCAGTACACCCCTCCACCCTCCCTTGACTTTTGTTCTTCTCTTTCGGGTCATAGGACATCTGGAAGCTGTCCATAAGAGGGGGGTACTGTCACGGTCCGGGCGCGCGTCAGTGCGCATTCGCGCCCCAGACCAGTGGCAGCGGACAGCTGCAATCAATCTCCGGCAATCTGCACACCTGGAGCTGACGATCAGACCTGCCTTCAAAAGCTTGCACAACCTGCCATCCCTCGCCAGAATATAACCTTCTGTTGGCGTACCGTAAGCGATCGTTAGCTCTTTGCTCTGCGTGTTCTTCCCCGTGCTTGATTTGTCCCCTGTCTTCTCCCTTGTGCTTGCAGTGTTTTCCTTCCATTGCCTTGGATTCGAGCTGTGCGTCTTGCTTCCTTGGACTGCCTCCCTTGATCCTCGACGCCCGCTCTGGACACGGACCTCTTGACGCCTCTCTTTGCCCCACGGACCTCGCTTGAATCACGGACCCCTTTTTCCTATAGCCCCTTTGGATTTGTCTGCTTCCTCATCCAACAATTATGGCAATACTCAACAGCTAATTACACTGCTCAAAAAATTAAAGGAACAGTTTTTTATCAGGGTATGGCATGAATTCAATTGCACTTTTCTGATAAGGTTTTGGTCAGGTATGTGGCAGAGGGGGTTGTTAATCAGTTTCAGCTGCATTGGTGTTGATGGAATTAACAACAGGTGCACTAGAGGGGCAACAACGAGATGGCCCCCAAAACAGGACTGGTTTTGCAGGTGGAGGCCATTTCAAGTTCCTCCCTCTTGATCTTTTTTAACTGTTTTTCCACTAGTGTTGGCTTTACCTAGAGTTATTATCACGACTGGGAGCATGAGGCGATTTCTTAACCCTCCTGAAGTTGCGCAGATTGTCCTACTCCTCCAGGATGGCACATCCATGCGTGCTGTTGCAAGAAGATTTGATGTGTCTCCCAGTACAATCTCCAGAGCATGGAGGAGATTCCAGGAGACAGGCAGTTACTCTAGGAGAGCTGTACAGGGCCGTAGACGGTCCTCATCCCATCAGCAGGACCGATATCTGCTGCTTTGTGCAAGGAGGAACAGGTTGAGCACTGCCCGAGCCCTACAGAATGACCTCCAGCAGGCTACTGGTGTGAATGTCTCTGCCCAAACAGTCAGAAACAGACTTCACGAGGGTGGCCTCAGGGCACGACGTCCTGTAGTGTGCCCTGTGCTCACTGCTCAGAACCGTGGAGCTCGATTGGCATTTGCCATAGAACACCAGAATTGGCAAGTCCACCACTGGCGCCATGTGCTTTTCACAGATGAGAGCAGGTTTACCTTGAGCACCTGTGATAGACGTGAAAGGGTCTGGAGAAGCCAAGGAGAGCGCTATGCTGCCTGCAACATCATTCAGCATGACCCGTTCGGTGGTGGGTCAGTGATGGTCTGGGAAGGCATTTCCATGGAGGCACGAACAGACCTCTACAGGCTAGAGAACGGCAGTCTGACTGCCATTAGGTATCGGGATAAAATCCTTGCACCCATGGTCAGACCCTACGCTGGTGCAGTAGGTCCTGGGTTCCTCCTGGTCCACGACAATGCCCGGCCTCATGTGGCAAGAGTATTTAGACAGTACCTGGAGGATGAAGGAATTGACACAATTGAATGGCCCTCACAATCACCTGATCTAAACCCGATAGAACATCTCTGGGACATAATGTTTTGGTCCATCAGACGCCGCCAGGTTGCTCCTCAGACTTTACAGGAGCTCACTGATGTCCTTAGACAGATCTGGGAGGACATCCCACAAGACACCATCCGTCGTCTCATTAGGAGCATGCCGCGACGTTGTGAAGCATGCATACAAGCACGTGGGGGCCACACAAGATATTGAAAATAATTTTGAGTTGCAGAAATTGAATTTAGGCAAAATGGACAAGCCTGCCACATCATTTTTTCACTTTGATTTTTGGGGTGTCTATATACTGAGCCCTCTGTAGGCTGAAAACTTTTATTTCCATCAAAAGATGTGGCATCCTTTTGTTCCTGAGACATTAAACTGTCCATATCAGTATAGATATCCAACATTTTTTTTTTCACCATTGAAATCTGATGTGTTTTCAAAGTGTTCCTTTAATTTTTTTGAGCAGTGTATTTATACACATAGTCTTCCACCATACACCCCTTTTGGATCTAGTTCACACACGCCATTCCTTTGTCGTAGTTATATTGTTTATATATATAATAAATACATAGAGCAATATTTGTGGTTCTGTGCTGTCACAATTCCCTCCTCCAACCATAACAATTTGTCCAAAAATAGTCATATTCGTTGTCTGTTAGCAAGTCTGCCATGATAAAATCCCTCTCGCAATTTTTTTCCGGAATTAGGAACACACATTTGTTGCTGGAAGTCGGAAGTGCGCTGCCATGGAAACGTGTGCTGAGGAAATCAGTTACGACAATGCTTAAAATGACCAAAATACGGTTAATATTGAAAATATTACATATTTTTTTGAATGTGTCTATTACTACATTATATATATATATATATATATATATATATATATACTTGCAGAGTGCATATAAAACGTTGATGGAGGGTTTTGAAGTTGTTTTACAGGTCTTTAAAGCCATTAAACAAGTTTACAAATTTTACAAATTTTTGGAGAGCGCTTGTGGTATAGCTCTGTTCAAATTTTCTAATAAACCCATTTCAGAAATCCCATTTCTCTTGAACTCAGCACAACTTCCTGTTTGCCATTTACCAGTCAATGGGGCAAGGCAGTTATGATTGAGCCCCGTGAACTCTGCCTGGTAACAAAAAATGATCGGTGACTAGTGCTGCCATGGAAATAATCGTACTACCATAATAATGGTAGTACGACATAAAAATGTCTATTGTACAGTAACTCTCTATTGTTTGTATCGTGATTTTCATATCTGGGCTGCAGCTAATGCAGCGTTTCTCAAAGTGTGGGGCGCGCCCCACTGGTGGGGAATAGAGACATGACAGGTGGGGCGCGAGGAACGGGAGGAAATTTCACTTAAATTTTTTTTTTTAAATTATTATATTCTTAGATTATTTTTTTTACTATGCTTTCATTTTCTATACACACTGTAAATCACTTTGTGATTCTGTCTGTGAAATCCGCTATATAAATAAATGGAAATTACCGGTACTTATTTTTACTGTAGGCTTTATATTTCTCGGTACGAGCGAAAGTTTGACAGACATAGAAACAGTAACTAATGGGGGCGGGGCTAAGCGGAACAAACTTTCGCGCGGATGGGTAGCAGGCTAATGTGTGGATCACAATTACACAAATATATACATTTGTGACTCGCACCTCAAAGGTCGTCGAGCCAGAGCCAGCGCCTGCAGAGAAACAAAAATCTGACGGGCACACACTGTGTCATTCACCGGGAAGCACTCGCGTCAAGGCAGCTCAGCCCCGAACTCAATGAGGTTTTAACATGTTGTGAGCGCGGTAAATTTGATCAAAACACGACCACTGAAAGCGCGACTGTTCTCTGCACTGTGTGAGGAAATGGGAGCTGATCATACAGCCGTGCTGTTTCACAGTGAAGCAAGGTGGCTCTCCTGGGGGAAAGTGCTGTCACTTGCCCTGTCTTGCCAAATGCATAGCTCCTCCTTTTTTTTTTGCAAAGATTGCAAAGTGGCACTTTTATTGTATTTATTATTGAACTTGATGCAAGTTATTTGATTTATTATTGAACTTGATGCAAGTTATAACACTTTTTTTGATTTATTATTGAACTTGATGCAAGTTATAACACTTTTGTTTTATTTATTATTGAACTTGATGCAAGTTATAACACTTTTTTTGATTTATTATTGAACTTGATGCAAGTTATAACACTTTTTTTGATTTATTATTGAACTTGATGCAAGTTATAACACTTTTGTTTTATTTATTATTGAACTTGATGCAAGTTATAAGACTTTGATTTATTATTGAACTTGATGCAAGTTATTTGATTTATTATTGAACTTGATGCAAGTTATAACACTTTTATTTGATTTATTATTGAACTTGATGCAAGTTATAACACTTTTTTTTATTATTGAACTTGATGCAAGTTATAACACTTTTGTTTTATTTATTATTGAACTTGATGCAAGTTATAACACTTTTTTTGATTTATTATTGAACTTGATGCAAGTTATTTGATTTATTATTGAACTTGATGCAAGTTATAACACTTTTTTTTATTTATTATTGAACGTGATGCAAGTTATAACACTTTTTGATTTATTATTGAACTTGATGCAAGTTATAACACTTTTTTGATTTATTATTGAACTTGATGCAAGTTATAACACTTTTATTTGATTTATTATTGAAACTTGATGCAAGTTATAACACTTTTTTGATTTATTATTGAACGTGATGCAAGTTATAACACTTTTTTTGATTTATTATTGAACTTGATGCAAGTTATAACAGTTTTTTTTATTTATTATTGAACGTGATGCAAGTTAACACTTTTTTTGATTTATTATTGAACTTGATGCAAGTTATAACACTTTTGTTTTATTTATTATTGAACTTGATGCAAGTTATAACACTTTTGTTTTATTTATTATTGAACTTGATGGAAGTTATTTTATTTATTATTGAACTTGATGCAAGTTATACCACAGCTGCACAGTTATTTTATTTATTATTGAACTTAATGTTATTTTATGTTATTGAGTTCGAATGTATACAACTTGATGTTCAATAAATTTGAAAATGTTAAAGCTTGGCATTAGCGCTCTGTTGGGGCGATGGGGGCAGGTGGGGCTTGAAAACTCCCCCTTGTCCAAAGTGGGGGATGACAAAAAAAGTTTGAGAACCACTGAGCTAATGTAACTGCAGCAACACTGCTACTTTGCAGTAGCATTTTCACGCCACTTGAAAGAGATAAACATTCATGCGTGCGAGAGCACCGGCGGGAGCGTGGATGTCAACAATGTAGCAGACAGAAAGCATAATGGAAGCTAAACCAACAAAATGTATAGGAGAAATTGGTGCCAAAAACAGCCAAGAGAACTAGTTTGTTTGGATGAAAAATTCAGACATGGGCTAAACAACAGCAATTTACAAAACATGTTGCCAACAAGTCGATACGAGCAACTTGAACACGCCTATTCTTTTCTATCACTTACTTACACGACATGAAGAACAGTACAGTAAAGTGTTAAAATGTGACTAAATACTAATGTTACCTCAAAACCACCAAGTGATGAAAATAAAAACACACCAAACGAACCCAAGAGAGCTGTTGTTCAAAGTCCATGACAAGCAGAATTTACATATTCATCTCTAAATTCACGTGTGCACATGATCTAGTGTGTACTGTCAAAACTAATACTTTTTATTGTTTTTAATTGTCCTCTCTACATATACATTTTACATAAAAAATATCAGAGCAGCAAAATTGGCATTCATTTCATGTTTGTATGTATACAATTTTAAAAACAAATACTACATTGTCATAGCTATTGTTACTGGAATATAAAATGATCTATGTGGGATATACATGTATATTTCTGTCCATATCACAGCACTGGTGACATGGAAAAAAATAAGATTGTTGCTTTTTCTTTCATTCATTCATTCGCAACGTGCACAACAGATGGTGTGTAATATTACATTTCTCTGTCATTGTGTTTGTCAGATGCACAATTGTCAGATATTTCAGTGTTCCTGAAGTCAATATTACTTCTGTGGAGCCTTTTAGCTCTCCGGTCTTAAAACACATTTTTATACACTGGCTTTGAAAAACAAGCTGAGCTGAGAGACTGTCATGGCTGGTAACACCAGGCCGTGCCTTATGTTACGTTTGTTAGCATTCTCCTGTGTATAGTGTTAGTTCCTGTCCTGCGCTCTTATTTTGGTGGCACCTCCTGTTGTGTTGGTGTTTTTTCCAGAACCGCTTCACATCTTTCCCTGAGCACTGATCCCCGCACCTGTTTTCTGTTTGTAATTAGCACTATTTAAGTCGAGCTTGCGACACCATTGGTTTGTCGGAACATTATTCTCTTCTTCTATTATTGTTTTTTTTGGGGGGGGGGGGGTTGTTTTGTTTTGTTTTGTTTGGTTTTGTACAGCACTTTGTGTGTGCCACTTACCTGTGCATGAAAAGTGCTATATAAATAAAGTTTGATTTGAATTTCATCCTGTTCATGCTGCGCTCAAGTATGCTCGTACTTTGTGGACGCCGTCTGCTCCACATTTCCTAGTGTAAGTGTTTTTGCTGTGTTCCAGCATTTTGTTTTGTTTCTGTCATAGTCTGTCCATTCAGAGCACTTCCCTGTTGCTCTTGCTTTTTGTTTTGTTTGTTTAATAAATAAATCCCCTTTTTATTGCACGTTGCCAACCTCCGTCGTCTTCCAAGACGCATCGCTTGGCAGAATATCCCGAACACGTGGTTTTGCAGACGAGAAATATGAGCAGATTTTTGGGCTAATCTGGAGGTACGATAGGCTTTGATGTGGGGGCCAGATGGCGGTCTGGTCCCAATAGACTCTTGTTGGCCGAGTGCCGAGCCTGTGCGTCGTCGACGAAGGCTTTATCACGCAGTCACAACGCGCAGCCTCCTCTGCTGCAGGGGCCTCAAACGCAGCACGCCTCCTGAGGAGGTGGAATACGGTAACTCTATTGATCACTTTGCCTCTTTATTCACCGCTTGGGCTATTGGCCAGTGTAGCCCAGGCGCTGGAGAACAAGAGGATGCCACGCCACCGGTGCTCAAGGTTCCCAAAGTCCACCCACCCTGTTCTTCTTCTACCGCTCAGGTCAAGGGTCGGCTGCTCCTCCCTCAAACCAGTGACAGTGTCTGGTATCCGCTTCCTGAGGGATGGGCTAGGGGTGGTAGATGTGCAACTGGGGAGGCCCAGTTGCGTCCAACCAGGCTACTACCTCCTGCACGGCCTACGCCGCTTGTGCTACACCTGCTCGGCCTCCGTCACCTGATCTACGCCCTGCTTGGCCTCCGCCGCCTGCGCTACGCCCTGCTCGGTCTCCGTCGCCTGTGCTTCGCCCTGCTCTGCCTCCGTTGCCTGTGCTACGCCCTGCTTGGCCTCTGTCACCTGTGCTACGCCCTGCTTGGCCTCTGCCGCCTGTGCTACGCCCTGCTCGGCCTCCTCTGCCTCCTCTGCCTGTGCTCCGCCCTCCTCAGCCTTCGCTGCCTGTAGTGTTCCGCCTTGCTCGGCCTCCGCCTGCTGCACCAGCTCTGTAAACGCCGACGGTGCAGCCATCATCATCGTCTTCAGCGGGTCTTTCCACGACGCCACCATCATCATCTCCAGCGGGTCTTTTTACGACTTTGCCATCGTCTTCAGCGGGTCTTTCCACGACGCCGCCATCATCGTCTCCAGCGGGTCTTTCCACGACGCCACCATCATCATTTTGATTCCTGGGCGCGGCCACCGATGCTGCTCCCCTCACCTCCCAGGGTGTGATCAGGGGTGATGGGTCAAATGCAGAGAATAATTTCGCCAGACCTAGTGTGTGTGTGACAATCATGGGTACTTTAACTTTTAACTTCAGCGGGCTCATTATCGCCTCTTGCTCTGGCGTCAGCTCCAGCTTTCCTGACACACAAGAGGCCATTAGGCGCCCGCATGCAGCACCCTCGTCGGCCAAGAATGTGGCCGTTTCATGGGCGCCCTCCGCGTTATCAGCAGCTAGGCTCAGGACCCGGGCATGGACGGTGGCAGCTGCTGGTGCGCCGTGGCCACTCGTGTCCGCCTTCTCGTCGGCCATGGATGTGGCCGGTCCGTGGTCGCCTGCCTCGCCAGCCGCGGCGGTGGTCTACTTGTCGCCACCATCTGACTCTTCCCCGCTGATTACGAGGACATATGGCCAGGCGACCCACCGTCGAGTCCTCCCTCCGTCCTCCCGTGACTTTCGACTTTTTCTGGGTTTTTTCTAGAACGTCTGGTATCCGTTTTGTTGGAGTGGGGGGACATTCTGTCATGGCTGGTTACACCAGGCTGTACCTTATTATGGTAAATGGTAAATGGGTTATACTTGTATAGCGCTTTTCTACCTTTTTTTAAGGAACTCAAAGCGCTTTGACACTATTTCCACATTCACCCATTCACACAACCATTCACACACTGATGGCGGGAGCTGCCATGCAAGGCGCTAACCAGGACCCATCAGGAACAAGGGTGAAGTGTCTTGCTCAAGGACACAACGGACGTGACTAGGATGGTAGAAGGTGGGGATTGAACCAGGAACCCTCAGGTTGCTGGCACAACCACTCTCCCAACTGCGTGTTTAGTGTTAGTTCCTGTCCTGAGCTCTTATTTTGGTGGCACTCCCTGTTGTGTTGGTGTTTTTCGTAACCGCTTCACATCTTTCTCTGAGCACTGATTTGTTTGTTTTTAGCACTATTTAAGTCGAGCTTGCAACACTATTGTAGAAAATGGATGGATGGTTTGTTGGGACATTATTCTCTGTTCACTGGTGACTCCAAGTCCGAGTCCATGGTTCTCGCCCGGAAAAGGGTGGAGTGCCATCTCCGGGTTGGGGAGGAGATCTTGCCCCAAGTGGAGGAGTTCAAGTACCTCGGAGTCTTGTTCACGAGTGGGGGAAGAGTGGATCGTGAGATCGACAGGCGGATCGGTGCGGCGTCTTCAGTAATGCGGACGCTGTATCGATCCGTTGTGGTGAAGAAGGAGCTGAGCCGGAAGGCAAAGCTCTCAATTTACCGGTCGATCTACGTTCCCATCCTCACCTATGGTCATGAGCTTTGGGTTATGACCGAAAGGACAAGATCACGGGTACAAGCGGCTGAAATGATTTTCCTCCGCCGGGTGGCGGGGCTCTCCCTTAGAGATAGGGTGAGAAGCTCTGCCATCCGGGAGGAGCTCAAAGTAAAGCCGCTGCTCCTCCACATCGAGAGGAGCCAGATGAGGTGGTTCGGGCATCTGGTCAGGATGCCACCCGAACGCCTCCCTCGGGAGGTGTTTAGGGCACGTCCAACCGGTAGGAGGCCGCGGGGAAGACCCAGGACACGTTGGGAAGACTATGTCTCCCGGCTGGCCTGGGAACGCCTCGGGGTCCCACAGGAAGAGCTGGACGAAGTGGCTGGGGAGAGGGAAGTCTGGGCTTCCCTGCTTAAGCTGCTGCCCCCGCGACCCGACCTCGGATAAGCGGAAGAAGATGGATGGATGGAGATGGCACTGGTGACTATCGACGATCCATTTCATGCTGCGCTTAAATACGCTCGTACTTTGTGGATGCCGTTTGCTCCACTTTCCTAGTAAGTGTTTGTTTTGTTTCTTTCATAGTCTGTCCATTCAGAGCACTTCCCTGTTGCTCTAGCTTTTTGTTTTGTTTGTTTAATCAATAAATCCCCTTTTTACTGGGCACTGCCACCTTGTTCGTCTGCATTTTTTAAAATCACTACAACCTCCGTCGTCTTCCGTGACACCGCACGACAGAGACATTTGTTGTTTTTACCTTTTCGTAATGTTTTATTGTATTTAGTTATTTAGTTGCTTTTTGTTAGGCTATTTTATCAACCAATTTTTTGGTCGATCTTAGTAATTTCATTTAACCAAACTCGTACAGCAATTTGGGGCAGCTAGAGCTGTTTTTTAAAGGTGCTTTATAAATAAACCTTGACCTTGACTATCCCTTGTGACCTATGGCAGTCATTAACAGGCCCAGCATTAAGTGGCATGTACTGGGGGTATGTCAAATTTTACGATGTGTAGTTTGAGTGCGGTCATGAGACTGCCAAGCTCCGTTTGATTGGTGAAATGGAGTCAAGGAACAGAAGTAGTGTTGTGCGATACCACTGATTTTCTTTCCGATCGGATACAGAGTAAAAATCAGGCTGGTAGCCAAGAAACCGATCCGATACCCATTCTTTGTGCAATATACCTAATTTTAAAAAAGTAGTGTATTTCAAATGTTGCTACTTTTGGGGAATCATCTGCAAAGAATCTAGCATCGCAGCGTAAAACAAATAATGGTGATATTCTGCACGTTATCTTCTTTATATCTAACTCTGTATGTTGTGTCTCCAAATAGCATAGTATAAAAGGGCACATTCATTTAATGTTTTGTAATGAGTGACCATTTTATTGCCAGTAATGTTCTTAAACAAACAAATGACAGACTGATTGATTGACTGCACAGTGTGCTGCCGCGCTTGCACATTACATTCTTACTTGAACGGAAGAAAAAGTAGTTGCCACCAATCTCCTTTGTTTTAGAAAAGATCTCAATGATTTAGTTACTTTATAGTGTTTTCACTGAGGGCCACATCGCAGTTATGGCTGCCCTCAAGGAGACATTTGTTTTATTAGACAATTGCCTATGCATTTGATTATTATATGTTTTTACATAAGCTGTAAAAAAAATATTTCAAAATCATAAATCAAGTTGGTATTTGTTATGATAATATTGACAAAAAAAGTTTGAACTGTATGGTAGTATAATATTTGTTGTGTTATTCGATACTATTAAAGTTTAAAATATATGCACTTGTTTTCAATACATGGACTGTATTTCTGTCAAAATGGAAAGAACGTGTTAAGGGTGTAAAAAAAAAATTGATTTTCGAATAATTTGCGATTCTTATTTGTAACGATTCCAAATATATATATATATATATATATATATATATATATATATATATATATATATATATATATATATATATATATATATATATATATAATGTATGTATATATATATATACAAACCCCGTTTCCATATGAGTTGGGAAATTGTGTTAGATGTAAATATAAACGGAATACAATGATTTGCAAATCATTTTCAACCCAAATTCAGTTGAATATGCTACAAAGACAACATATTTGATGTTCAAACTGATAAACTTTTTTTTTTTTTTTTTTGCAAATAATCATTAACTTTAGAATTTGATGCCAGCAACACGTGACAAAGAAGTTGGGAAAGGTGGCAATAAATACTGATAAAGTTGAGGAATGCTCATCAAACACTTATTTGGAACATCCCACAGGTGAACAGGCAAATTGGGAACAGGTGGGTGCCATGATTGGGTATAAAAAGTAGATTCCATGAAATGCTCAGTCATTCACAAACAAGGATGGGGCGAGGGTCACCACTTTGTCAACAAATGCGTGAGCAAATTGTTGAACAGTTTAAGAAAAACCTTTCTCAACCAGCTATTGCAAGGAATTTAGGGATTTAAGGGAATAAGCAGTAGAAAATGGATGGATGGACCATCTACGGTCCGTAATATCATCAAAGGGTTCAGACAATCTGGAGAAATCACTGCACGTAAGCAGCTAAGCCCGTGACCTTCGATCCCTCAGGCTGTACTGCATCAACAAGCGACATCAGTGTGTAAAGGATATCACCACATGGGTTCAGGAACACTTCAGAAACCCACGGTCAGTAACTACAGTTGGTCGCTACATCTGTAAGTGCAAGTTAAAACTCTCCTATGCAAGGCGAAAACCGTTTATCAACAACACCCAGAAACGCTGTGGGCTTTGCTGGGCCTGAGCTCATCTAAGATGGACTGATACAAAGTGGAAAAGAGTTCTGTGGTCTGACGAGTCCACATTTCAAATTGTTTTTGGAAACTGTGGACGTCGTGTCCTTCGGACCAAAGAGGAAAAGAACCATCCGGATTGTTATAGGCGCAAAGTTGAAAAGCCAGCATCTGTGATGGTATGGGGGTGTATTAGTGCCCAAGACATGGGTAACTTAAACATCTGTGAAGGCGCCATTAATGCTGAAAGGTACATACAGGTTTTGGAGCAACATATGTTGCCATCCAAGCAACATTACCATGGACGCCCCTGCTTATTTCAGCAAGACAATGCCAAGCCACGTGTTACATCAACGTGGCTTCATAGTAAAAGAGTGCGGGTACTAGACTGGCCTGCCTGTAGTCCAGACCTGTCTTCCATTGAAAATGTGTGGCGCATTATGAAGCCTAAAATACCACAACGGAGACCCCCGGACTGTTGAACAACTTAAGCTGTACATCAAGCAAGAATGGGAAATAATTCCACCTGAGAAGCTTCAAAAATGTGTCTCCTCAGTTCCCAAACCTTTACTGAGTGTTGTTAAAAGGAAAGGCCATGTAACACAGTGGTGAACATGCCCTTTCCCAACTACTTTGGCACGTGTTGCAGCCATGAAATTCTAAGTTAATAATTATTTGCAAAAAAAAAAAATAAAGTTTATGAGTTTGAACATCAAATATATTGTCTTTGTAGTGCATTCAATTGAATATGGGTTGAAAAGGATTTGCAAATCATTGTATTCCGTTTATATTTTTATCTAACACAATTTCCCAACTCATTTGGAAACGGGGTTTGTATAAATACAGGACCGATTAAAAAAAATGTGTGTGTGTGTGTGTATATACATATAGATGAGGGGCCGTTAGGGACATTATTCAGAATTACCTCTTACATACACTACTGAAATGATCTCACATAAACAACTGAAATCTTTTTCTTTAATACAAACTACTGAAACACTCTTATAAACACTACTGAAATGCTCTTACATACACTACTGAAATGCTCTCACATAAACAACTGAAATGTTTTTCTTTTATACACACTACTGAAACACTCTTATAAACACTACTGAAACGCTCTTACATACACTACTGAAACACTCTTATAAACACTACTAAAATGCTCTTACATACACTACTGAAACACTCTTACAAACACTACTGAAACACTCTTATAAACACTACTGAAACACTCTTATAAACACTACTGAAACATTCTTACATACACTACTGAAACACTCGTATAAACACTACTGAAATGCTCTTATAAACACTACTGAAACATTCTTACATATACTACTGAAACACTCTTATAAACACTACTGAAATGCTTTTACATACACTACTGAAACACTCTTATAAACACTACTGAAATGCTCTTGCATATACTACTGAAACACTCTTATAAACACTACTGAAACACTCTTATAAACACTACTGAAACACTCTTATAAACACTACTGAAACACTCTTATAAACACTACTGAAACATTCTTACATACACTACTGAAACACTCGTATAAACACTACTGAAATGCTCTTATAAACACTACTGAAACATTCTTACATACACTACTGAAACACTCTTATAAACACTACTGAAATGCTTTTACATACACTACTGAAACACTCTTATAAACACTACTGAAATGCTCTTGCATATACTACTGAAACACTCTTATAAACACTACTGAAACACTCTTATAAACACTACTGAAACATTCTTACATACACTACTGAAACACTCTTATAAACACTACTGAAACATTCTTACATACACTACTGAAACACTCTTATAAACACTACTGAAATGCTTTTACATACACTACTGAAACACTCTTATAAACACTACTGAAATGCTCTTGCATATACTACTGAAACACTCTTATAAACACTACTGAAACACTCTTATAAACACTACTGAAACACTCTTTTATAAACACTACTGAAACATTCTTACATACACTACTGAAACACTCTTATAAACACTACTGAAACATTCTTACATACACTACTGAAACACTCTTATAAACACTACTGAAATGTTTTTGTCTCACGCACACACACACACACACACACACCTGGAATTATTTTTCACTAGTATGTATAAACGGATTTCACCTGTGTGTGTGTGTGCTTTTTACACGTGCGTGTGAGAGACAACAATTTCAGTAATAGGTGTGCAAAGATTTCAGTTATGTGTATGAGCGCATCTTACCAGTGTGTATGCAAGCATTTTACCAGTGTGTGTGTAAGAGCATTTTACCAGTGTGTGTAAGAGCATTTTACAAGTGTGTGTGAGCGATGTTGCATTCCGGTTCCGGTCACCAATAATCCCCGCCCCTTTTCAGACAAGTTTTTTTTTTTTTTTTTTTTTTTAAAGCCAAGTTGTTGACAAAATGTCTGCCGACAAGTAGCTTAACCGAGGCGGGAGCTCCACTTCATAATTTGAGGGCTTCAGCGGAGAATATAAGAACACTTTCAATGCAACAAGGGTCGCCCCTGCTATACGCGGCACCTGAGCGGCCACACAGGTGCCTTTCTCCTCCCGACAGCCAAGCAGCCTGGAGCAAATGTTACCTTGCGAGTTTGCACCGCAGCATCATCAAGTGCAACGTTTCAGTTCATGGACATCGAAGCAAGAGGAGGAAAAGGTAATTAGACATTATTTATTTCTAAATGATTGTTGAATCCCTCGAAATGTAAGGCGACATGGCATTGTAGTGAGCTACAATGGTAACATGTCGAAATGTGAGTCACGTCGTGGTACGTCAGTAGCTAATCAAATACTAATGATAATGGATTACAATTATTTAGCGTTTTTCTATCGACTTGATAAGGGGTCCCCAAACTACGGCCCGCGGGCCGGTTACGGTCCACCAAAGTCCAACATCTGGTCCGCTGGGGGAAAAAAAGTTGTATTATTATTTTCAATCTGTCTTTTCTAATCCATTTTTTGGTGTCCCCTAGCCGCTCAGGCAAATCATATTGTCTAAAAATGCATTTCCCTGTATGACTTATATTGTCTTGGCTGTTTTCATGTGATCTGATTGTTACATTCTTATTCCAGAGTCACCACACAGCTGCGTGACCATTTCAACAAGGACAGAATAAACAACCTCTGGATTCATGGAACTTCTCTGCACACAAATATATTAATTGGAATATTCAATACATTTCACATAGAAACACTGTGATTATTATTTTCAACAGTGTGTTGAAAACAACCTTTTTTGGCTCAGAAAGGTTCCTTATGTCTTATTATTCCATACCTGCCAACTTTTTAAATCAGAAAAACCTAGTAGCCAGGGTCCAGGGGCCGCAGGCCCCGGTAGGTCCAGGACAAAGTCCTGGTGGGGGGTTCCTTCGCCCCCTGACGCAAAATGATTATTAGCATTCAGACAGGTTAAAATGTTGCTAAAACCATCACTTTTTTATCAGTCACAGTGACTTTTCAAAACAAAAATATTACAGCAAAAATCATATGGGTTGATTGACATGTTTATTCTGTAAGCTAACTTCAATAGTTTGAGATTATTTTGACAGTTAATGCCAGTTATCCTGTCAACCTTTCACAAGACTTCAATTTGTTAATTGAAAGTATAAACACTTTTTACAGTAAACAAATGGTAAAACAGTACTAAACAATTCCATTAAAAAAAAAATTGGTGTCATTATTAACTTTCTGTCCAAGCTTGTATAATCTACTGCCTTGTTCAATTGTAAAAAAAATGTTCTGTGCCTAAAATTAACATTTCTATCACAATTATCATACTGTAAACATGGTAAGCTAACTTCATTAAAATTAATAATCCTGTCAAAAGCATGGAATTACAATTAAAATGTAGTTTTTTTGTAAGCCTTTCAAAAGAATTCAAAATATGAAAAATTAATGAAAATTAATTTAAGCCATCAGACACTTGAAAAGTGGCACATCACATCTCTAATGTAATCATTTTAACTTTTCAACAGAAATAGCACTGCAAAAATATTAAGGACATACTTCTGTATTTTGGTAGTTATGCTGTCAACATTTAACAAGATTTCTTCAACTTGGACTTGAAAGCATAAATAGTATGAACACTTTTAACAGTATAACAGTACTAAACAATTCCAATAGATAACATTGGTGTCATTACCTTTTTGTGGCTAAAATCCAAATGTATTCTATCAGATTGATCATACTGCAAAAATGATATGGTAACTTTATGATAAGTTTACTTCATTAAAATGTAATTCAATAGCATCATAAATAAAACTTTGGCATTTATCACATCCAAAGAATCTGTTTGGGCGACGAAAAACGTTGAAAGTTTTCCACTTGTATCGCTAGCAACGGCATTAGACTTGTGTTTTTTTGTCCCAACGTGGTCTTTTACATCGCTAATTCCTCCGTGTCCGATCGAAAAATCTTGTCTGCACAAGGTGCAATTCGCGTAGTTTTCACCCTTTTTGGAACGGATAATTATTCCCGGATAGGCTTTTGAATATTCTTCACGGAATGACTGCAGTTTTCTTTTCGGTTTAAGACTCGTTTGCGATTTTTCTCCGGCTGATTCCATGATCGCTCGCTCATTTGGAAACAATGGCAACTGGAGCCTCGTGCTTGGCAGCGGTGCTATAAATAGCCTCGCGCATGGCATTCGGAATGGCTCGATAGGAAGTTACGGGAAGCAGTGTCGATTGTCATTGTTGTTACGCGATTTCGTGAATAAAACTTTAAAAAAAATATTTTTTTTTAATTAATGAAAAACCGTATTTGTTATCACTGCAACCGTAACCCGGAATAGGTTGATGAAAACCGTACTAATTACGGGAAAACCGGAGTAGTTGGCAGGTATGTTATTCATATGCTTTCAATACTTGTCGGTGTGTAATTCCAGACATAGATGTAAACATTAATGAGACAACAATGAACATTTTTCAACAAGTGAACCCACTTCAAAATGATGGCAACTATGGAATAGACATTTTCACTTCAATTCTGCACTGTATTCAGTGAACAATATGTGATATATAAGGTTTGTTAAAATGTTTTCTTCTCTTGTGCAGTGTATTCTGCAAATTAACATTTTGTAAAAAATAAATAAAGGAACCTGTTATACAGACATATATGAAGTTGCCCACTTTATTATTGCAAATATCAAAATAACACTGCAATATGTTTGTGCTGTAAACATTTATGTTTCTACCGTTGAGGTTTTTAAGTTATTTTATGTTCTGACGAGTAATGTCATCCAGCCCCCACCATCACACACACTTTGTCAAAATCTCCCCAAACTTGTCCCAAATGTTTGTGCTACACAATTTTTTTGTCTTATGATTATTGTATTTAGGCTAGGTGTAAATATTAACACATTAACTTAAACTATAATTTTGGACAAACAATATATATTGTCTGACTACAAGAAGCATTGAAAAGTATATAAATAATAAGGCATAACAGGGGCGTCACTAGCTTTTAAGGACAGGGGGGCTTAGCCCCCAGCAGATGCACAGGATGCGAGCGAACGTAGCGCACGAGCAAAACACTTCACAAACGGCTAACAAAGACTTATAAATAATTCATTGTTATTATTATTATTTCAGTCGGTTTATTTTCAATCTGTGTTCAGTACAACAACAAACATGGCTTTGCACAGTGATATTTTGTTTACAGCATCAACAAGAAACAATTACTTGCATGATCCTTCAAGATACACTGAAACACAATGAAAGTGGTGGCATTAGCCTTTATGTTATTAATTCACAACATAGAGGCTAATGCCACCACTTCAGCTCACAATACAATAATTGTTTGTTCCCAAATATTTTGAAGTTGCACAGATTACATTTTGGGCACATATGTGACTAAAATGGTTGTAAATTCAAGCCCTGGAAATATTACTTAGTTACTTGAATTAAAATAATATCTGGATCGGGATAATTTGGCTTAAATATAATATATATATATATATATATATATATATATATATATATATATATATATATATATATATATATATTATGGCAAGCCGTTAAGGAAATTAAATATATATGGAAGTCTGAATAGAAATGAGAAAGGTTTAAAAAAGAGCCAAAGCTGTCAAAGAGTTGAGGGATCATCTTCAAAGTGCAATGCTGAAACAAATAATGCAAACAATAAAATGTAACTTTCAGGACTTGAGATTAACGTAGTCCCGGGGACGGTAAAAAAAAATGCACGTGACGAAATGAAATGCTCCCCGGGACAATGGCTTTTAACCATTGTTTTTCTTTTTCTTTTTATGTATTTATTAATTTTACATTTGATATTAAATGTCTTGGTTTTTCCTCCCTCTGAAAATACAATACAATAAAACAAATATATTTAATGATGTTTTTTTCATTATTTTAACAATAGGATAATGTATATTACTTTATATAGACTCCACCAGAAACACAAAACTTAAAAACTAAATTATTTACAATTGCAGACACAAGGTTTCGTGCAGCTTCACTCATTGTAAAGGAAGACGGAAGTCCACGCAGGAGAAAAATGACTACAAAGATGGTGTCTGGGTTTTTCTTATATATATATATATATATATATATATATATATATATATATATATATATATATATATATATATATATATATATATATATATATATATATGTATATATATATATGTATACATATATATATATATATATATATATATATATATATATATATATATATATATATATATATATATATATATATATATATATATATATATATGCAAGGTGGCAAAGAAAATGCGGACTGGATTTTGAGTGATGTGGGCATTTTCTATATGAACAAGTGGAATGGATTGGATACCGACGCACTAAAGGGGCTCTCTACCTTACGCTATGAAGTGAGGGGAAACTGAGTGAATAATGACAGGTTATATAATTATTTATTTAAACTCATATTCGGGCCACTTTATAATGAATATGTCGGCATGTATTTGTAAAAAAAATAAAATAAAATTGTCCCCAAATTATTTAGGGGGGCTTAAGAATATTTTAGGGGGGCTTGAGCCCCCCTAAAACAGGCCTAACAACGCCAATGAGGCATAAGGGACCTTTTTTGAGCAAAAAAAAAAGGATATTTAATATGTTTATGTGAAATTGATTGAATATTCCAATTAATATATTTGTGTGCAGAGAAGTTCCATGAATCCAGAGGTTGTTTATTCTGTCCTTGTTGAAATGGTCACGCAGCTGTGTGGTGACTCTGGAATAAGAATGTAACAATCAGATCACATGAAAACAGCCAAGACAATATAAGTCATACAGAGAAATGCATTTTTAGACAATATGATTTGCCTGAGCGGCTAGGGAACACCAAAAAATGGATTAGAAAAGACAGATTGAAAATAATAATACAACTTTTTTTTTTCTAGCGGACCAGATGTTGGACTTTGGTGGACCGTAACCGGCCCGCGGGCCGTAGTTTGGGGACCCCTTATCAAGTCGATAGAAAAACGCTAAATAATTGTAATCCATTATCATTCGTATTTGATTAGCTACTGACGTACCACGACGTGACTCACATTTCGACATGTTACCATTGTAGCTCACTACAATGCCATGTCGCCTTATATTTCGAGGGATTCAACAATCATTTAGAAATGTGTGGCCGCTCAGGTGCCGCGTATAGCAGGGGCGACCCTTGTTGCATTGAAAGTGTTCTTATATTCTCCGCTGAAGCCCTCAAATTATGAAGTGGAGCTCCCGCCTCGGTTAAGCGACTTGTCGGCAGACATTTTGTCCACAACTTGGCTTTTAAAAAAAAAAACTTGTCAGAAAAGGGGCGGGGATTATTGGCGACCGGAACCGGAATGCAACATCGCTCACACACACTGGTAAGATGCTCTTACACACACTGGTAAAATGCTTGCATACACACTGGTAAGATGCGCTCATACATATAACTGAAATCTTTGTACACATACTACTGAAATTGTTGTCTCTCACACGCACGTGTAAAAAGCACACACACACACAGGTGAAATCCGTTTATACATACTAGTGAAAAATAATTCCAGGTGTGTGTGTGTGTGTGTGTGTGTGTGTGTGTGTGCGTGAGACAAAAACATTTCAGTAGTGTTTATAAGAGTGTTTCAGTAGTGTATGTAAGAATGTTTCAGTAGTGTTTGTAAGAGTGTTTCAGTAGTGTATGTAAGAATGTTTCAGTAGTGTTTATAAGAGCATTTCAGTAGTGTTTATAAGAGTGTTTCAGTAGTGTATGTAAGAATGTTTCAGTAGTGTTTATAAGAGTGTTTCAGTAGTGTTTATAAGAGTGTTTCAGTAGTGTTTGTAAGAGTGTTTCAGTAGTGTATGTAAGAGCATTTCAGTAGTGTTTATAAGAGTGTTTCAGTAGTGTATGTAAGAGTGTTTCAGTAGTGTTTATAAGAGTGTTTCAGTAGTGTGTATAAAAGAAAAACATTTCAGTAGTGTATGTAAGAGCATTTCAGTAGTGTTTATAAGAGTGTTTCAGTAGTGTATGTAAGAGTGTTTCAGTAGTGTTTGTAAGAGTGTTTCAGTAGTGTATGTAAGAGCATTTCAGTAGTGTTTGTAAGAGTGTTTCAGTAGTGTTTATAAGAGTGTTTCAGTAGTGTATGTAAGAATGTTTCAGTAGTGTTTATAAGAGCATTTCAGTAGTGTTTATAAGAGTGTTTCAGTAGTGTATGTAAGAATGTTTCAGTAGTGTTTATAAGAGTGTTTCAGTAGTGTTTATAAGAGTGTTTCAGTAGTGTTTGTAAGAGTGTTTCAGTAGTGTATGTAAGAGCATTTCAGTAGTGTGTTTATAAGAGTGTTTCAGTAGTGTATGTAAGAGTGTTTCAGTAGTGTTTATAAGAGTGTTTCAGTAGTGTGTATAAAAGAAAAACATTTCAGTTGTTTATGTGAGAGCATTTCAGTAGTGTATGTAAGAGCATTTCAGTAGTGTTTATAAGAGTGTTTCAGTAGTGTGTACAAAAGAAAAAGATTTTAGTTGTTTATGTGAGAGCATTTCAGTAGTGTATGTAAGAGGTAATTCTGAATAATGTCCCTAACGGCCCCTCATACATATACGTGTGTGTATACCTGTACGTGTGTGTGTATATATATATATATATATATATATATATATATATATATATATATATATATATATACATTGGCGTTGCTAGGCCTATTTTAAAATATTCTTAAGCCCCCCTAAAGAATTTGGTATTATTTTTATTTTTATTTTTTTTACAAGTACATGCCGACATATTCATTATAAAGTGGCCCGAATATGAGTTTAAATAAATAATCATATAACCTGTCATTATTCACTCAGTTTCCCCTCACTTCATAGCTGTCATGTCTATGTAATCATGTTTTGTCTTAGTCATGTTTTGTTTAGTTTCTGGCTTTTTCACTCCCTTGTCTTGTCACCATAGTTACCCATTAGTTTCACCTGTCATGTCACGCACCTGTTTTGAGTCACGCACCTGTTTTCGTTAATCATGTCTGTGTTATTTAAGCTTTTCATTTTCTGTTGTTCGTCCTGACGACATCCTCGCATTTATGCCCCCTGTCACACTCTGTCCACGTCTGCGCACTTCATGTCCATGCCAAGTAAGTTTGTTTATTATTGCCACAGTTAGTGTTTTTTATTGTTCACAGTTTTTTGCCCCCGTGCAAGTCTTTTGTTTTCATTAGTCAAGTTGTACATCCGCCTTGAGCGCGCCTTTTGTTCTTTGGAGTGTTATTATTAAAAATGTATCTACCTTCACGCCACATCCGGTCCAAATGTTCATTTGCACCTCGGGAGAACAAACCAAGTCAAAGTCCAAGTCGTGACAATAGCGTAAGGTAGAGAGCCCCTTTCGTGCGTCAGTATCCAATCCATTCCACTTGTTCATATAGAAAATGCCGACATCACTCAAAATCCAGTCTGCATTTTCTCTGCGACTTTGCTTACGGTCCTTGGACTTGTTCATATAGAAAATGCCCACATCACTCAAACTCCAGTCCGCATTTTCTCTGCGACCTTGCTTGCGGTCCTGCAGGTGTACGAAGCACATTAGCACACAGCACTGCAGAACAAGAACGTGAACGGATGCAAAATGGACATAAGAAAATTTTTCAAGAAAGTAAGTATTCATCACTGCTTGTATAAAAATGTATTAGCTCCACTTTACACCAGGTCTGTGTTTGACAAAAAGTTACATTCCCACTCTAAAACAATGCTGCTACTTAGTTAGCTAGTTAGCCTGAAATGCATCATGAAGGTCCTGGTTATTCATAAAGTTAAATGTGCACTCTTTTTTACCATTTGCTATCTTTGGGGTTACTTCCTTCTGGAGCATCAGCTGTGTTTCTCACTTTACACATGGAGGAGAAGAGGAGCTGAGCTCATTCACGTATGACTATCATCAGTAGATAATAATAATAATCACTCCACAACCCCTATTGACCTGTAGGAGTCAGGGCAGAGGAGCACATAAAGTGAGAGGGGAGAGGCCTCTACTGGAAAGGTGAGTAGGAGAATAATGATACATATAAATAAATATTAAAACTTTTTTTTTTTTAAATGGCTTATCGATAAGCCATTTGTTTTATTTATTTCTGGGTGGATCATGTTGACTATTGGTCCTCCTAATTGTCAATCATTCTGGTGATGTTACGTAAGGACATATATATATTATTTATTTATATAATAGATTGTATTTGTAATCTACTTTACATTTGATTCCAAATCTCAAAGTGCTACAGAATTACAACCATTGGCGTTGTTAGGCCTATTTTGGCGTTGTAATAAATAAAAAAATAAAAAATGGCTTATCGAAAAGCCATTTGTTTTATTTGATATATATATATATATATATATATATTACGTAACATCACCAGAATGATTGACAATTAGGAGGACCAATAGTCAACATGATCCACAACATCCTCTATCCATCCATCCATTTTCTACCGCTTATTCCCTTTGGGGAATAAGCGGGGGGAGCTGGAGCCTAGCTCGTATACCTTTAAGTCTTTCATATATATATATATATATATATATATATATATATGTATGAAAGACTTAATATGTATTTATATATATATATATATATATAAGAAAAACCCAGACACCATCTTTGTAGTCATTTTTCTCCTGCGTGGACTTCCGTCTTCCTTTACAATGAGTGAAGCTGCACGAAACCTTGTGTCTGCAATTGTAAATAATTTAGTTTTTAAGTTTTGTGTTTCTTGTAGAATCCATATAGAGTAATATACATTAGCCTATTATTAAAATAATGAAAAAAACATCATTAAATATATTTGTTTTATTGTATTGTTACATTAATAGCTGTTGTATTGTTACAGGATGGCTTGTTAAACATTTAATAGGATTTTCAGAGGGAGGAAAAACCAAGACATTTAATATAAAATGTAAAATCAATAAATACATAAAAAGAAAAAAAATGGTTAAAAGCCATCGTCCCGGAGAGCATTTAATTTCGTCCCGTGCATTTTTTTTACCGTCCCCGGGACGACGGGACTACATTAATCTCAAGCCCTGGAAGTTACATTTTATTGTTTGCATTATTTGTTTCAGCATTGAAATTTGAAGATGGTCCCTCAGCTCTTTGACAGCTTTGGCTCTTTTTCAGATCAGCAGACGGACTCTAAGTCTTTCTTATTTACAGTATATATAAACGTTTCTCATTTCTATTCAGACTTCCATATATATTTAATTTCCTTAACGACTTGCCATTATATATACATAAATATATTATATATAAGCCAAATTATCCCGATCCAGATATTACTTTAATTCAAGTAAATAAGTAATATTTCCAGGGCTTGAATTTACAACCATTTTAGTCACATATGTGCCCAAAATGTAATCTGTGCAACTTCAAAATATTTGAGAACAAACAATTATTGTATTGTGAGCGAAAGTCGTGGCATTAGCCTCTATGTTGTGAACAGTGTTGGGTTAGTTACTGAAAAACAGTAACTAGTTATAGTTACTAGTTACTTCATTTCAAAAGTAACTCAGTTACTTACACCAAAAAGTAATGCGTTACTGTGAAAAGTAACTATTTAGTTACTTCTTTTTTTCCTTCTTTTTTTTTTAAAGCTCCAATTAATGCCCTTTTAGCCTTCATTTCAGTACTGTTATTGCACTGGAGAATAATACAATCTGTTGATCAACTTGACATACATTTGTATCACTGAACTCTGCTAAGCAATGTGGTCTACATACAACACACAAAGACAAAGATATGTTACAAAGGCCAATTTGTTTCTCGCCAGAACAAATTGACAAAACTATTTTAAATAGCTGCAACATAACATACATAAGTAACAAACAGCATAATAACAGCATAGCTGTAAAGCAAGAAAAGCACACACTACATACACAAAGCCTAACCAGGCATTTTTTCCTCAAGAAATTCTGACACAAAATCATGTCTGAAGCCCAGAACACTCTACACATTTCCCCAGTTTTAGTTTAGAGATAAGGAAAGATTGGCCTGGCCCACTAGGATCCCTCTTTATGTTTGTGAACTTTATAGTCTATACATTTAGAGTGATGCGTTTACAGCCACACAAAAAGTCGGACAATTCCAACACCACACATAAAGTGTAATTCCAGGTCGTTACTCTATGATTTACCAATCAAATGTGTGCCTATTCTAGTGTCATTTATTAGGAATCTTAATTTATAAATATTAATCATTAAATGCAGTTAATATATTAAATACATACTAATAAAAATATATTTTTTACAAACAGGAAGTTGCAGGAATGTACACATGATCCCCTGCTTACATCTCATTGTGCAACATGTGAATGTTTTAATGGGAACTAAATGCAATGTCTGAAAGGGGTACAAACTATTTCCAAAGCAGGACCTCCACCCAGACAAACAATACAAGTACACAGTTCATGAAAAACAATATTTGTTGTTATTGTCATTGTAAGTGGGCCTAAACACTTATATTAGAAATGGAAATGACTGCTGTTATTTGATTATAATAATAAGAGAATGTTGTCTGTCTATCTGTGTTGGCCCTGCGATGGGTGGGGACTTTTCCAGGGTGTACCCAGCCTTCCGCCAGAATGCAGCTGAGATAGGCTCCAGCGACCCCGAAAGGGACAAGCGGTAGAAAATGGATGGATGGATGGAGATGGAACTTGTTATTTAGTCAGGTTTGGGACAGGTGTGCTGCTGGTGTAGCCACAGTTCTGATGTTGCTCACATGTGCTCCACTGAATGCTCAGGGAGTTTTTGCGTTTGCTCACACACATGAACAATTAGAAGGAACATTGATTGACAGAGTGTGTGTACCTTCAGTGCTGAAGTGGCATCAGAGTCTTTATCTCTCTTTACTAGCTTCGTCGAAGCATGTTGCTTATGTAGCTTGTTTCAGCAGATTTGAATTGCTGTTTTGGGCAGTAGATGGCATCTTTGATCCAAAGCACAATTTACATTTATCTAAAATGTTATTTTCTTTGTGCTCGACAAAAGAAAAGTCGTGAAAATATCTCCATGTTAGCAAACTCGACTTCTGGCTCCGCCATGATCAGACACGCCCCCCTCTCCTCCCTCTCCTCCCTCACACTCACTCACACACAGAGCGCATGTCTCTCTCTCTTCTCCGGCTTGTGACGCAAGAAGAATCAGAACGATGACACAGCAGCGCTCCGATAAAACACACTTTATACTACATAAAAAGTAACGTAAAATAACACAGTAACGCATCATGGAGTAACGGTAACTGAGTTACTGAATATAAAAAATAACGCGTTAGATTACTAGTTACCGCCGAAACTAACGGCGTTACAGTAACGCGTTACTTCGTAACGCGTTAGTCCCAACACTGGTTGTGAATGAATAACATAGAGGCTAATGCCATGACTTTCATTGTGTTTCTGTTGTGCTTACTGAGGGGAGGTGACGGCAAACAGACACCATGGGGCAGTATATACAATTATTTATTATATATATATATATAGTCAACATCCATCCATCCATCCATTTTCTACCGCTTATTCCCTTTGGGGTCGCGGGGGGCGCTGGAGCCTATCTCAGCTACAATCGGGCGGAAGGCGGGGTACACCCTGGACAAGTCGCCACCTCATCGCAGGGCCAACACAGATAGACAGACAACATTCACACTCACATCCACACACTAGGGCCAATTTAGTGTTGCCAATCAACTTATCCCCAGGTGCATGTCTTTGGAGGTGGGAGGAAGCCGGAGTACCCGGAGGGAACCCACGCAGTCACGGGGAGAACATGCAAACTCCACACAGAAAGATCCCAAGCCCGGGATTGAACCCAAGACTACTGAGGACCTTCGTATTGTGAGGCAGATGCACTAACCCCTCTGCCACCGTGAAGCCTATAGTCAACATATATATATATATATATATATATATATATATATATATATATATATATATATATATATATATATAAATAATAATAAACAATACTACTAAACTAAGGAAATGGAGTGTGAACTAGAATACAAGAGTGTGTGGTGTAAGACTATGTGTGTAGTTAACTGAAGTGAGTGTTACCAACGTGTTGAACGAGATACGAGGAAGTCCATGTGGCAGGCAGGTTATCCGGGGCGAGAGAGAGGCGTCGGAATCCAGGGGCGAGCGAGAGGTTGAGAAACGAAGGAGGTAGTCAAGAGTCCAGAGGGAGATCCAGGGAAAAGTGAAACGCACAGCTCACTTTCCAGGCGACGGAGGGTACTGCGGGGACACGGGAGAACAAACAAGGATGTCAGACACGAGGGAAAACACGCAGAGAGAGAGATCATAAGCCTTACGGTACACCATGAGAAAACTAAGTTCCCGCGCCGATCCTAGGGTCCACTGGTCTTTTAACCAGCTCGCCCTCATCAGTTCCAGGTGTGATGATTGCCAGCGAGTGATTGCAGCTGGTGGCTGCAGCAGGGCGTAGACGCGCGCGGCGCGTTCCTGGATGTGCGCACCCGTGGGCGTGTCCCGAGGTGCGCACAGACGGAGCCTCCAAGTGTTCCCGCAGAGGAGGGAGAATCAGACTGCGCGTGCGCCGTAACAGTATCCCCCCCCTATGGACAGATTCCAGATGTCCTGGAAGTCGAACCCCCGAAAAAACAGGAACAACAGTCAAGGGAGGGCGGAGGGGCGAACTGGTGGTGGGTCGCCGGCCCAAGTGTCCCCGAATCCACCGAGGACGAGTCTGATGGCGGCGGCGAGAAGAACGCCGCTGAAGTCGGCGAGGCGGGCGACCAAGGGACGGCCACCATCTTGGCCGTCGGGAAGGCGGACGTGATTGGCGCCATGGTGCGTCTCGCCGGAAACGAGGATATGACGTCGTCGGCGTGGAGGCGGCAGACGGCGGCGGCGGCGTGGAGGAAGACGTCATCGGCGAGGCAGGCGTGGAGGAAGACGTCATCGGCGGCGTGGAAGCGGCAGACGTCATCGGCGGCGTGGAAGCGGCAGACGTCATCGGCGGCGTGGAAGCGGCAGATGTCATCGGCGGCGTGGAAGCGGCAGACGTCATCGGCGCCGTGGAAGCGGCAGACGTCATCGGCGCCGTGGAAGCGGCAGACGTCATCGGCGTGGAAGCAGCGGACGTCAAAGGCGTGGAAGCAGCGGACGTCAAAGCCGGAGACGAGGAGGGCAGCTGAGGAGCTGGCCGAGGTGCTGAAGTCGGGGGAGCAGGCCGAGGTGCTGGAGTCGGCGGAGCCGGCAGAGGTGCTGGAGTCGGCGTAGCCGGCCGAGGGGCAGAGGTCGAGGCCAGCCTGGGAGCTGGTGGAGACGTGGGGGCCAGCCTGGGAGCTGGTGGAGACGTGGGGGGCAGCCTGGGAGCTGGTGGAGACGTGGGGGCCAGCCTGGAAGCTGGTGGAGACGTGGGGGGCAGCCTGGGAGCTGGTGGAGACGTGGGGGCCAGCCTGGGAGCTGGTGGTAGCTCAGAGGCTAGCCTGGGGACTGGCGCTAGCTCGGAGACTAGCGAGGGGTTGGTGCTAGCTCGGAGGCTAGCCGAGGGGCTGGTGCTAACTCTGACGCTAGCCGAGGGGCTGGTGCTAGCTCGGACGCTAGCCGAGGGGCTGGTGCTAGCTCGGACGCTAGCCGAGGGGCTGGTGCTAGCTCGGACGCTAGCCGAGGGACTGGTGCTAGCTCGGACGCTAGCCGAGGGACTGGTGCTAGCTCGGACGCTAGCCGAGGGACTGGTGCTAGCTCGGACGCTAGCCGAGGGACTGGTGCTAGCTCGGACGCTAGCCGAGGGACAGGTGCTAGCTCGGACGCTAGCCGAGGGACAGGTGCTAGCTCGGACGCTAGCCGAGGGACAGGTGCTAGCTCGGACGCTAGCCGAGGGACAGGTGCTAGCTCGGACGCTAGCCGATGGACAGGTGCTAGCTCAAACGCTAGCCGAGGGACAGGTGCTAGCTCGGACGCTAGCCGAGGGACAGGTGCTAGCTCGGACGCTAGCCGAGGGACAGGTGCCAGCTCGGACGCTAGCTCGGGGACAAGTGCTGGTAGCGTGGTTGGTGGGTGCGGCCAGGCAAACTGAAAGATCGATGGTAGCGGTCTTGCTGGCCGCAGCTGTGCTACCTCACCAGCACGGCTGTCGGTACCATTCCCCCCCTCCAAAGGCGGATTCCAGACGCTTCCAGTAGACTGAGGAACAGACACTGAGGGTGGAAAGAGGGTGTCCAGGCGGCGAGAAAATTCCTCCTTGCTCACATCACTGCTAAACATGCCTTTCCACGACAGTTTGGCAGGACAAGACAACTCCTCCGGTGTGGAGCGAAAAAAAGAAAAAGACATGGTGAATGGGGCAAGAGGCAGAAAAAAAAAAATTCACAGGGGCGGAACTAAAGTCACTGGGGCGGGGCTAAGGAACTGTGCCGTCAGGTCCTTAATAATTTTTGGCGGGAACTTACTGTTGTGTTTACTGAGGGGAGGTGACGGCAAACAGACACCAGGGGGCGGTATATACAAGTATTTATTATATATATATATATATAGTCAACATATATATATATATATATATATATATATATATATATATATATATATATAATAATAAACAATACTACTAAACTAAGGAAATGGAGTGTGAACTAGAATACAAGAGTGTGTGGTGTAAGACTATGTGTGTAGTTAACTGAAGTGAGTGTTACCAACGTGTTGAACGAGATACGAGGAAGTCCATGGGGCAGGCAGGTGATCCGGGGCGAGAGAGAGGCGTCAGAATCCAGGGGCGAGAGAAAGGTCTAGGAACGAAGGAGGCAGTCAGAGTCCAGAGAGAGATCCAGGCGAAAGTGAGACGCACAGCTCACTTTACAGGCGAACGAGGGTAGGTACACCATGAGAAAACTAAGTTCCCGCGCTGATCCTTGGGTCCACTGGTCCTTTATTGAGCTTGCCCTCATCAGACCCAGGAGTGTAGATTGCCGGTGAGTGATTGCAGCTGGTGGCTGCTGCAGGGCGGGGACGCGCGCGGCGCGTCCCTGGATGTGCGCACCCGTGGGCGTGTCCCGAGGTGCGCACAGACGGATGAGCGGCGTTGGCAGGAGCCTGAGCCGTAACAGTTTCAGTGTATCTTGAAGGATCATGCAAGTAATTGTTTCTTGTTGATGCTGTAAACAAAATGTCACTGTGCAAACCCATGTTTGTTGTTGTACTGAACACAGATTGAAAATAAACCGACTGAAATAATGATAATAACAATGAATCATTTCTCAGTCTTTGTTAGCCGTTTGTGAGGTTTTGTGCTCGTGCGCTACGTTCGCTCACATCCTGTGCATCTCCTGGGGGCTAAGCCCCCCTGTCCTTAAAAGCTAGTGACGCCCCTGTATATATATATATATATATATATATATATATATATATATATATATATATATATATATATATATATATATATATATATATATATATATATATATATATATATCCATCCATCCATCCATCCATTTTCTACCGTTTGTCCCGTTCAGGGTCGCGGGGGTGCTGGAGCCTATCTCAGCTGCATTCGGACGGAAGGCCCTGGACAAGTCGCCACCTCATCGCTTCTAGAGATTTTAGAGCACTACATGCTTCCATCTGTTGAAAAGCTCTATGGAGATGATGATTTCATTTTCCAGCATGATCTGGCACCTGCCCACAGTGCCAAAACCACCAGTAACTGGTGTACTGACCATGGCATTACTGTCCTCGATTGGCCTGCCAACTCCCCTGACCTGAACCCCACAGAAAATTTGTGGGGTATGGTGAAGAAGAAGCTGAAAGACACCAGACCCAATAATGCAAATGAGCTAAAGACCGCTATTGAAGCATCCCGGGCATCCATAACACCTCAGCAATGCCAGAGGCTGATTGCCTCCATGCCACGCCGCATTGGTGCAGTAATCCATGCAAAAGGATTCCCAACCAAGTACTGAGTGCATTAATTGACATTTTCAAATGTTTGATTTTGTTTTGCTGTTATAAATCTTTTTTTTTTTACTTGGTCTGAGGAAATATTCAAATTTTTTGAGATAAGATTTTTGAGTTTTCTTAAGCTGTATGCCATAATCAGCAATATTAAAATAATAAAAGGCTTGCAATATTTCAGTTGATGTGTAATTAATCCAGAATGTATGACATTTTTGTTTTTTAATTGCATTACAGAAAATAAAGAACTTGATCACAATATTCTAATTTTCTGAGACAGTCCTGTATATGCTGGACAAATGTATTTGACAAAAGAGAAGTCTTGAATACTTGTTGCCTTATTTGTATATGACTTTAATAAATGTTTGGGTAGAATCTTATTAAACAAAAACATTTTTCTTTTAAGTAGCATAAACAATTATCAGAGCTGTTCATCTATTTTATGGAGGAATGTAAGTAATCGTAGAACTGGCACCCAATGTTATTAAAAATAGAGTATTGATTTTGAATCGAGAATCATTTTTGAATCGAATTGTTACTTCCAAGAATCTAATCGTGATGTGCCCAATATTTCACAGTCCTAGAACATATACATTTAGTAAGAAAAATACGTATTATATTAACGCATATTATTTCAAGGCCTTTGTGTGCCACCTTTAATGAAGTGTCGGGCCAGATTTTAACCCCCGGGCCTTGAGTTTGACACCTGGTTTAGTGTTGTTAATAATATACATTATTATACTTGTTTTTTTATAGTTGTTTTACTTTTCTACCTTCAAAGTACTGAAAGCCCTGTGACACTATTACCACATTTACCTACTGATGATGCAGCGTCAGGAGCAACTCGGGGTCAAGTATCTTCCTTAAGGATACTTTGACATTTTCACGGGAGGACTGCGGATCGAACCATCTGGGCCATCCTGCCCCTATTATTATCTCAAACACCTAAAATATCAAAAGTATTGATATTTGGATTTGAGAATTGATATTGCGAGCATAAAGATCTGGTATTGACAGAAGTCTTTCTAACCGGCCAAATGGATACGTCTTTGCAAGCAGTAATTAATAGCTCATAAATGTAATAATATTAGTTAGTGATGGGCGATACCACAAATTTTCTTTCCAATCCCATACAAAGTAAAATTCAGGCTGGTATCGGCGATACTAATCGGACACCGGTACATTGTGCAAATCAGTGACGTGCGGTGAGGTTCATGGCTGGTGAGGCACTGACTTCATCACAGTCAGATTTACAAACATATGAACCCTAAAGAGTATCTTATTCACCAATTGATTGGCAGCAGTTAACGGGTTATGTTTAAAAGCTCATACCAGCATTCTTCCCTGCTTGGCACTCAGCATCAAGGGTTGGAATTGGGGGTTAAATCACCATTAATTATTTCCGGGCGCGGCGCCGCTGCTGCCCACTGCTCCCCTCTCCTCCCAGGGGGTGTTCAAGGGGATGGGTCAAATGCAGAGGACAAATTTTACCACACCTAGTGTGTGTGACAATCATTGGTACTTTAACTTAACTTTAACTTTACACATAAACTGTAGCACACAAAAAAGCACATTTAATTAAAAAAATGTATTATGGTCTTACCTTTACTTATAAATGAAGTCCATGCGCCGCTCCTTCTGAACAAACGCATCGATAACTTGTTAATAGAAGTCTTCGTTTTCTTTCTTCAGTTTTAAAAGTCTCTCTGTCTCGATGGAGATCTTCCTTTAATTATTACCTCCTGCTTCGATTGAAAGTCCAGTTTAGAAAACTGTTTTATTTTAGATATGTAATCCTCCATGTTAAAAGTCCAGGCGAGAGGAAAAAATAAACGATCGCTAACTGTTGCTGCTTGTTGTCACTTATTCTGCAGCCGAGTAGTCGCAAAAATGATCCCTGGGATCACTAGCGCCCTCTACCACCATGAGGTGGGATTACTGCGAGCCTCAACCAGTGCATCTTCGCAGCCGTTTTATGATTGCTCAGCACAAGAAATACGTTACACACATGCAGCTGTTGACAAAATACACTGTACATTATATACCTCAGCTAACTAAACTACGGAAATGTATAATATAATTCATATAGCAATACGGTCTCACTGCACAGCAGGCAATCCATGGTGAGGCACAACTGAGTGACGTGCCTCAACTGGCTGCTGACTCACCGCAAGTCTCTTCTCAGTATTTGAACGGCAAATGTGAAAATTCAGCTATTTTGAATAAAAATAATCTAAAACTGGTGAAGTTAAATGGAAAATAACTTTATAGTATAATCACTGGATACATATAACAATTTAATTTTTTTTTTTTCTTTTTACATTTTTTTTCTTTCCATGATGGCACTTGAGGCCCCGCCTCACCTGCCTCCCCTGACTGCACGTCACTGGTGCAAATGAGCTGGCAAAATGTAAAAAGTATATTTATATCTTTTGATATAAAATCACAAGGCTAAAACAAATGATGGCGTTATTTTACAGTGAACGCATTATCTTATTTAAATTCAACTCTGTATGTAGGGTCTCTAAATAGCCTCCAATGCACATACTGTATACATACACTTGCTGTTTTGTAATACTGAGTGACTTGTTTTGATTGCCAGTCATTTTTTTGCTTGCACTTTACTGACTTACCCGTGCTGAAGAAAAAGTACTTCCCATCAATTGCCTTTTATTTAGACAGAATCTAAATCAGTTGTGTCAAACGTACGGCCCGCGGGATGAGTTTGCTAAGTATAAAAATTAACCTGAAATTTTTTAATGAAAGATACAGCTGTTCTAAATGTGTCCACTGGATGTCGCAATAGCAATTTTTTGTATCTTTGTCGATGATGCTACCTATGTACAAAATAAACCACATGATGTTAGTACATCAATCAAGAAAAATTATCAAACTACATAAATAACATACTGTAATTTATCTTGAAATTACACAAAAATTAACACTAATGAGTTGACCGATGAACATTATCAAATAAATTATTCAGAAAATATAAATAACGACAAATAAAGATAGAATACTATTATTACAACATTATGATTTGTACATTTTCAGAATGTGCTTGTTCTTGTGACGGTGCAGCGGGAGAAGAAGACGGCAGAGAGGCGATGACGTCGTTAGCTGTCAGCATCTTTAAAGGGGAACATTATCACAATTTCAGAAGGGTTAAAACCATTAAAAATCAGTTCCCAGTGGCTGATTTTATTTTTCAAAGTTTTTTTCAAATTTTTCCCCATCACGCAATATCCCTAAAAAAAGCTTCAAAGTGCCTGATTTTAACCATCGTTATATACACCCGTCCATTTTCCTGTGACGTCACATAGTGATGCCAACACAAACAAACATGGCGGATAGAACAGCAAGGTATAGCGACATTAGCTCGAATTCAGACTCGGATTTCAGCGGCTTAAGCGAAATTGAAGAAGAAATTGAAGCTATTGAGCCATATCGGTTTGAACCGTATGCAAGCGAAACAGACGCAAACGACACAACAGCCAGCGACACGGGAGAAAGCGAGGATGAATTTGGCGATCGCCTTCTAACCAACAATTGGTATGTGTTTGTTTTTAAGTGTTGTAATGTTTTTAATCTAAATTATTGGTAAACACAGTTTATGTATAATAATTTACGTAAAACCGCGAGTAATGAATAAAGTTTTCATCAATTAATATATTCTGTAGACATACCCTCATCCGCTCTCTTTTCCTGAAAGCTGATCTGTCCAGTTTTGGAGTTGATGTCAGCAGGCCAGGGAAGCTAGGGTCGATATTCCTCTCTTGATCATCTTCGGTGGCATAAGGGACGGTAGAAGCGGTGTGAGCCAAGACATCCAGGGGGTTTAGCTCGCTCGTCTGCGGGAACAAACTGCCGCCATTGCTTGCTGTGCTACCGAGGTACTTTGTCCCTGAATGGCTCACACACTCCGGCAGATTCAATGGGGGTCTGGCGGCAGATTTCTTTGACTTTATCGTTGGAAATGCATCTGCTTTGAGTATCGCAGGATATCCACACATTCTTGCCATCTCTGTCGTAGCATAGCTTTCGTCGGTAAAGTCTGCGGAACAAACGTCCAATTTCTTGCCACTTTCGCATCTTTGGGCCACTGGTGCAACTTGAATCCGTCCCTGTTCGTGTTGTTACACCCTCCGACAACACACCGACGAGGCATGATGTCTCCAAGGTACGGAAACAGTCGAAAAAACGGAAAATAACAGAGCTGATTTGACTCGGTGTTTGTAATGTGTTTGAGAAAATGGTGGATTGCTTCCCGATGTGACGTCACGTTGTGACGTCATCGCTCCGAGAGCGAATAATAGAAAGGCGTTTAATTCGCCAAAATTCACCCATTTAGAGTTCGGAAATCGGTTAAAAAAAGGTCTTTTTTCTGCAACATCAAGGAATATATTGACGCTTACATAGGTCTGGTGATAATGTTCCCCTTTAATGACAGCAAGATATGCGTGTGCGGTGTGTGATTAAACCAAAGATATGTAGTGTGACTATGTGTGAGTATTATATGAGCGTGGTTACCAGAGGGTGTATAGGGTGCGTGTTGGGATCGAGGCGGAAGTCCAAAAAGGGCAAAGCAGGTTCGGAAGTCGGACGGCAGACGAAGGGTCAAGGACTGTAGCGAGGCGTCGTGGTCAGTGGGTAGGCGTGAGGTTGAAGTCCAGGGAGGCAAGAGGAAGTCCAAAGGGGGTTCAGGAAGACGAGACACACAGCTCGACAACGAGGAAGGGCGACGGGAAGCTGGAGGACGACACAACACGAGAGACAGTGAACACGACGGGGAGGGAACACAGGGAGAGAGAATGCATATGTGAGAAGGCTGGATACGTGTTAGCTTACTGTACGTGGTACGAGAAGCTACGTTCTGGCACTGGACCTCAAGACGCGCTGGCTTATGAAGGCTGGTTGCTCATCATGGGCAGGTGTGTTGATTGCTGATTTCTTGCAGCTGCGCGGAGGCGCGCCCGCAGCTGAGAGGGAACGCCCGTGGGCGTGGCCCGCGGTGCACTCAGCAGGATGAGAGGCAGTTATGTGACCCATAACAGTTCTATTTTTATACAAAAATCTGAAGTTGTCTTTATTTTTAAGTTATCGTGCTGTGATTTTACCAGTCCGGCCCACTTGGGAGTAGATTTTTCTCCATGTGGCCCCCAATCTAAAATGAGTTTGACACCCCTGCTCTAAATGATTGAAGTACTTTACACAGTGTTCCTGTTAATGATATACATTATCCAAAAATAATTATAGTATCAAAGTATCAATATTTTGATTTGAGAATCGATATCAGAGCATTAAGATCTGGTATCGGGGGTATTGATTTATTTATATTATAAATAAATGTAGCGATCTGGTGGTGTATGCTATGAATGTAAACTGGCTTTTGGTCAAGTTATAAGTTTATGTATGATTGACAAACTGGCCCGAGTGTGTGAATGTGAGTGTGAATGTTGTCCGTCTATCTGTGTTGGCCCTGCAATGAGGTGGCGACTTGTCCAGGGTGTACACCGCCTTCCGCTCGAATGCAGCATAAAATATCACCAAAAATGATTCCCGGGCGCGGCCACCGCTGCTGCCCACTGCTCCCCTCACCTCCCAGGGGGTGATCAAGGGTGATGGATTAAATGCAGAGAATAATTTCGCCACACCTAGTGTGTGTGTGACAATCATTGGTACTTTAACTTTAACTTTAACTTTAAAAGTATATATATAAAGGTGGGCGAAACCTTCCCAATATTGATATTACCTAATCCAGGGATATTTAAAAAAATGTACAAGATGGTTTTGCATTTAAATTAATTTAAATACATTTAATCTGTGCTTGGCCCCCGAACAGCTCGATTTTAACATGTTTCCTGTTAAAAGGAAAATACTAACTTTTAAACAAGAACAATAAACAAAACATTGAATGTACTAACAACTATAGTAGTTTTTTTGGTTCGGGGGATAGGGGGATAGGTTGATTGGCAACACTAAATTGGCCCTAGTGTGTGGATGTGAGTGTGAATGTTGTCTGTCTATCTGTGTTGGCCCTGCAATGAGATGGCGACTTGTCCAGGGTGTACACTGCCTTCCGTCCGAATGCGGCTGAGATCGACTCCAGCGCGACCCCGAAAGGGACAAGCAGTTTAAAATGGATGGATGTTTAAAGTTGAACATAATAAAAGTATATATATAAAGGTGGGCGTAACCCTCCCAATATTGATATGACCTAATCCAGGGATATTTAAAACATTTTACAAGATGGTTTTGCATTTAAATTAATTTAAATACATTTAATCTGTGCTTGGCCCTCCGGGAAACTCAAATTTAAAATGTCGGGCCAAATATAAAAACGCTGTCCTTTTTCCTTCTTTTTTTTGTGTGCTTGGCCCCCGAACTTTAAAGTTGAATATAATAAGAGTATGTATATATAAAGGTGGGCGTAACCCTCCCAATATTGATATTACCTAATCCAGTGATATTTAAAAACATTTACAAGATGGTTTTGCATTTAAATTAATTTAAATACATTTAATCTGTACTTGGCCCACAAACAGCTCGATTTGAACATGTTTCCTGTTAAAAGGAAAATACTAACTTTTAAATAAGAACAATAAACAATACATTGAATGTACTAACAACTATAGTAGTTTTTTTGGTTCGGTTTAAGTTGATTTCGAACATATATGCACTCACAATATACTTCATACAATTTACATATTCTCACTATAATGTAACAATTATGTAAAGCATTAACCTTAGAGCATGGCTATGGTTTTGCATTTAAATGAATTTAAATACATTTAATCTGTGCTTGGCCCCCGAACAGCTCGATTTTAACATGTTTCCTGTTAAAAGGAAAATACTAACTTTTAAATAACATATATGCACTCACAATATACTTCATACAATTTACATGTTCTGACTTTATAAAGTAATGTAACAATTATGTAAAGCATTTACCTTAGAGCAGGGCTATTCAACTTAATGGGGATAGGTTGATTGGCGACACTAAATTGGCCCTAGTGTGTGACTGTGAGTGTGAATGTTGTCTGTCTATCTGTGTTGGCCCTGCGATAAGGTGGCGACTTGTCCAGGGTGTAACCCGCCTTCCGCCGGAATGCAGCTGAGATAGGCTGCAGCACCCCCCCGTGACCCTGAAAGGGACAAGCGGTAGAAAATGGATGGATGTTTAAAGTTGAACATAATAAAAGTATATATATATATAAAGGTGGGCGTAACCCTCCCAATATTGATATTACCTAATCCAGGGATATTTAAAAACATTTACAAGATGGTTTTGCATTTAAATTAATTCAAATACATTTAATCTGTGCTTGGCCCCCGAACAGCTCGATTTTAACATGTTTCCTGTTAAAAGGAAAATACTAACTTTTAAACAAGAACAATAAACAAAACATTGAATGTACTAACAACTTTAGTAGTTTTTTTGATTCGGTTTAAGTTTATTTCGAACATATATGCACTCACAATATACTTCATAAAATGTACATATTCTCACTTTATAAAGTAATGTAACAATTATGTAAAGCATTTACCTTAGAGCAGGGCTATTCAACTTAATTGGGATAGGTTGATTGGCGACACTAAATTGGCCCTAGTGTGTGAATGTGAGTGTGAATGTTGTCTGTCTATCTGTGTTGGCCCTGCAATGAGATGGCGACTTGTCCAGGGTGTACACTGCCTTCCGTCCGAATGCAGCTGAGATCGACTCCAGCACCCCCCCGCGACCCCGAAAGGGACAAGTGGTAGAAAATGGATGGATGTTTAAAGTTGAACATAATAAAAGTATATATATATATAAAGGTGGGCGTAACCCTCCCAATATTGATATGACCTAATCCAGCGATATTTAAAACATTTTACAAGATGGTTTTGCATTTAAATTAATTTAAATACATTTAATCTGTGCTTGGCCCTCCGGGAAACTCAAATTTAAAATGTCGGGCCAAATATAAAAACGCTGTCCTTTTTCCTTCTTTTTTTTGTGTGCTTGGCCCCCGAACTTTAAAGTTGAATATAATAAGAGTATGTATATATAAAGGTGGGCGTAACCCTCCCAATATTGACATTACCTAATCCAGTGATATTTAAAAACATTTACAAGATGGTTTTGCATTTAAATTAATTTAAATACATTTAATCTGTACTTGGTCCACGAACAGCTCGATTTGAACATGTTTCCTGTTAAAAGGAAAATACTAACTTTTAAATAAGAACAATAAACAATACATTGAATGTACTAACAACTATAGTAGTTTTTTTGGCTCGGTTTAAGTTTATTTCGAACATATATGCACTCACAATATACTTCATACAATTTACATATTCTCACTATAAGGTAACACTTATGTAAAGCATTTACCTTAGAGCATGGCTATGGTTTCGCATTTAAATGATTTAAATACATTTAATCTGTGCTTGGCCCACAAACAGCTCGATTTGAACATGTTTCCTGTTAAAAGGAAAATACTAACTTTTAAATAACATATATGCACTCACAATATACTTCATACAATTTACATGTTCTCACTTTATAAAGTAATGTAACAATTATGTAAAGCATTTACCTTAGAGCAGGGCTATTCAACTTAATGGGGATAGGTTGATTGGCGACACTAAATTGGCCCTAGTGTGTGACTGTGAGTGTGAATGTTGTCTGTCTATCTGTGTTGGCCCTGTGATAAGGTGGCGACTTGTCCAGGGTGTAACCCGCCTTCCGCCGGAATGCAGCTGAGATAGGCTGCAGCACCCCCTCCGCGACCCCAAAAGGGACAAGCGGTAGAAAATGAATGGATGGATGGATGATTGGCAACACTAAATTGGCCCTAGTGTGTGGATGTGAGTGTGAATGTTGTCTGTCTATCTGTGTTGGCCCTGCAATGAGATGGCGACTTGTCCAGGGTGTACCCTGCCTTCCGTCCGAATGCAGCTGAGATCGACTCCAGCACCCCCCCGCGACCCCGAAAGGGACAAGTGGTAGAAAATGGATGGATGTTTAAAGTTGAACATAATAAAAGTATATATACATATAAAGGTGGGCGTAACCCTCCCAATATTGATATGACCTAATCCAGGGATATTTAAAACATTTTACAAGATGGTTTTGCATTTAAATTAATTTAAATACATTTAATCTGTGCTTGGCCCTCCGGGAAACTCAAATTTAAAATGTCGGGCCAAATATAAAAACGCTGTCCTTTTTCCTTCTTTTTTTTGTGTGCTTGGCCCCCGAACTTTAAAGTTGAATATAATAAGAGTATGTATATATAAAGGTGGGCGTAACCCTCCCAATATTGATATTACCTAATCCAGTGATATTTAAAAACATTTACAAGATGGTTTTGCATTTAAATTAATTTAAATACATTTAATCTGTACTTGGCCCACGAACAGCTCGATTTGAACATGTTTCCTGTTAAAAGGAAAATACTAACTTTTAAATAAGAACAATAAACAATACATTGAATGTACTAACAACTATAGTAGTTTTTTTGGTTCGGTTTAAGTTGATTTCGAACATATATGCACTCACAATATACTTCATACAATTTACATATTCTCACTATAATGTAACAATTATGTAAAGCATTAACCTTAGAGCAGGGCTATGGTTTCGCATTTAAATGAATTTAAATACATTTAATCTGTGCTTGGCCCCCGAACAGCTCGATTTTAACATGTTTCCTGTTAAAAGGAAAATACTAACTTTTAAATAACATATATGCACTCACAATATACTTCATACAATTTACATGTTCTCACTTTATAAAGTAATGTAACAATTATGTAAAGCATTTACCTTAGAGCAGGGCTATTCAACTTAATTGGGATAGGTTGATTGGCGACACTAAATTGGCCCTAGTGTGTGAATGTGAGTGTGAATGTTGTCTGTCTATCTGTGTTGGCCCTGGGATAAGGTAGCGACTTGTCCAGGGTGTACGCTGCCTTCCGTCCGAATGCAGCTGAGATAGACTCCAGCACCCCCTCCGCGACCCCAAAAGGGACAAGCGGTAGAAAATGAATGGATGGATGGTTGATTGGCAACACTAAATTGGCCCTAGTGTGTGGATGTGAGTGTGAATGTTGTCTGTCTATCTGTGTTGGCCCTGCAATGAGATGGCGACTTGTCCAGGGTGTACCCTGCCTTCCGTCCGAATGCAGCTGAGATCGACTCCAGCACCCCCCCGCGACCCCGAAAGGGACAAGTGGTAGAAAATGGATGGATGTTTAAAGTTGAACATAATAAAAGTATATATACATATAAAGGTGGGCGTAACCCTCCCAATATTGATATGACCTAATCCAGCGATATTTAAAACATTTTACAAGATGGTTTTGCATTTAAATTAATTTAAATACATTTAATCTGTGCTTGGCCCTCCGGGAAACTCAAATTTAAAATGTCGGGCCAAATATAAAAGCTCTGTCCTTTTTCCTTCTTTTTTTTGTGTGCTTGGCCCCCGAACTTTAAAGTTGAATATAATAAGAGTATGTATATATAAAGGTGGGCGTAACCCTCCCAATATTGATATTACCTAATCCAGTGATATTTAAAAACATTTACAAGATGGTTTTGCATTTAAATTAATTTAAATACATTTAATCTGTACTTGGCCCACGAACAGCTCGATTTGAACATGTTTCCTGTTAAAAGGAAAATACTAACTTTTAAATAAGAACAATAAACAATACATTGAATGTACTAACAACTATAGTAGTTTTTTTGGTTCGGTTTAAGTTGATTTCGAACATATATGCACTCACAATATACTTCATACAATTTACATATTCTCACTATAAGGTAACAATTATGTAAAGCATTAACCTTGGAGCAGG
Organism: Nerophis lumbriciformis; assembly: GCF_033978685.3. Taxonomy (NCBI): domain Eukaryota; kingdom Metazoa; phylum Chordata; class Actinopteri; order Syngnathiformes; family Syngnathidae; genus Nerophis; species Nerophis lumbriciformis. The sequence continues at coordinate 10,147,305 of NC_084575.2, read as the reverse complement.
GCTATGGTTTTTCATTTAAATGAATTTAAATACATTTAATCTGTGCTTGGCCCCCGAACAGCTCGATTTTAACATGTTTCCTGTTAAAAGGAAAATACTAACTTTTAAATAACATATATGCACTCACAATATACTTCATACAATTTACATGTTCTCACTTTATAAAGTAATGTAACAATTATGTAAAGCATTTACCTTAGAGCAGGGCTATTCAACTTAATTGGGATAGGTTGATTGGCGACACTAAATTGGCCCTAGTGTGTGGATGTGAGTGTGAATGTTGTCTGTCTATCTGTGTTGGCCCTGCGATAAGGTGGCGACTTGTCCAGGGTGTACGCTGCCTTCCGTCCGAATGCAGCTGAGATAGACTCCAGCACCCCCTCCGCGACCCCAAAAGGGACAAGCGGTAGAAAATGAATGGATGGATGGATGATTGGCAACACTAAATTGGCCCTAGTGTGTGAATGTGAGTGTGAATGTTGTCTGTCTATCTGTGTTGGCCCTGCAATGAGATGGCGACTTGTCCAGGGTGTACCCTGCCTTCCGTCCGAATGCAGCTGAGATCGACTCCAGCACCCCCCCGCGACCCCGAAAGGGACAAGTGGTAGAAAATGGATGGATGTTTAAAGTTGAACATAATAAAAGTATATATATATATAAAGGTGGGCGTAACCCTCCCAATATTGATATGACCTAATCCAGCGATATTTAAAACATTTTACAAGATGGTTTTGCATTTAAATTAATTTAAATACATTTAATCTGTGCTTGGCCCTCCGGGAAACTCAAATTTAAAATGTCGGGCCAAATATAAAAACGCTGTCCTTTTTCCTTCTTTTTTTTGTGTGCTTGGCCCCCGAACTTTAAAGTTGAATATAATAAGAGTATGTATATATAAAGGTGGGCGTAACCCTCCCAATATTGATATTACCTAATCCAGTGATATTTAAAAACATTTACAAGATGGTTTTGCATTTAAATTAATTTAAATACATTTAATCTGTACTTGGCCCACGAACAGCTCGATTTGAACATGTTTCCTGTTAAAAGGAAAATACTAACTTTTAAATAAGAACAATAAACAATACATTGAATGTACTAACAACTATAGTAGTTTTTTTGGTTCGCTTTAAGTTGATTTCGAACATATATGCACTCACAATATACTTCATACAATAACATATTCTCACTATAAGGTAACAATTATGTAAAGCATTAACCTTAGAGCATGGCTATGGTTTTGCATTTAAATGAATTTAAATACATTTAATCTGTGCTTGGCCCCCGAACAGCTCGATTTTAACATGTTTCCTGTTAAAAGGAAAATACTAACTTTTAAATAAAATATATGCACTCACAATATACTTCATACAATGTACATGTTCTCACTTTATAAAGTAATGTAACAATTATGTAAAGCATTTACCTTAGAGCAGGGCTATTCAACTTAATTGGGATCGGTCGATTGGCAACACTAAATTGGCCCTAGTGTGTGAATGTGAGTGTGAATGTTGTCTGTCTATCTGTGTTGGCCCTGCGATAAGGTGGCGACTTGTCCAGGGTGTACCCTGCCTTCCGTCCGAATGCAACTGAGATCGACTCCAGCACCCCCTCGCGACCCCGAAAGGGACAAGTGGTAGAAAATGGATGGATGTTTAAAGTTGAACATAATAAAAGTATATATATATATATAAAGGTGGGCGTAACCCTCCCAATATTGATATGACCTAATCCAGGGATATTTAAAACATTTTACAAGATGGTTTTGCATTTAAATTAATTTAAATACATTTAATCTGTGCTTGGCCCTCCGGGAAACTCAAATTTAAAATGTCGGGCCAAATATAAAAACGCTGTCCTTTTTCCTTCTTTTTTTTGTGTGCTTGGCCCCCGAACTTTAAAGTTGAACATAATAAGAGTATGTATATATAAAGGTGGGTGTAACCCTCCCAATATTGATATTACCTAATCCAGTGATATTTAAAAACATTTACAAGATGGTTTTGCATTTAAATTAATTTAAATACATTTAATCTGTGCTTGGCCCCCGAACAGCTCGATATTAACATGTTTCCTGTTAAAAGGAAAATACTAACTTTTAAATAACATATATGCACTCACAATATACTTCATACAATTTACATGTTCTCACTTTATAAAGTAATGTAACAATTATGTAAAGCATTTACCTTAGAGCAGGGCTATTCAACTTAATTGGGATAGGTTGATTGGCGACACTAAATTGGCCCTAGTGTGTGAATGTGAGTGTGAATGTTGTCTGTCTATCTGTGTTGGCCCTGCGATGAGGTGGCGACTTGTCCAGGGTGTACGCTGCCTTCCGTCCGAATGCAGCTGAGATAGACTCCAGCACCCCCTCCGCGACCCCAAAAGGGACAAGCGGTAGAAAATGAATGGATGGATGGATGATTGGCAACACTAAATTGGCCCTAGTGTGTGAATGTGAGTGTGAATGTTGTCTGTCTATCTGTGTTGGCCCTGCGATAAGGTGGCGACTTGTCCAGGGTGTACGCTGCCTTCCGTCCGAATGCAGCTGAGAGAGACTCCAGCACCCCCTCCGCGACCCCAAAAGGGACAAGCGGTAGAAAATGAATGGATGGATGGATGATTGGCAACACTAAATTGGCCCTAGTGTGTGAATGTGAGTGTGAATGTTGTCTGTCTATCTGTGTTGGCCCTGCGATAAGGTGGCGACTTGTCCAGGGTGTACGCTGCCTTCCGTCCGAATGCAGCTGAGATAGACTCCAGCACCCCCTCCGCGACCCCAAAAGGGACAAGCGGTAGAAAATGAATGGATGGATGGATGATTGGCAACACTAAATTGGCCCTAGTGTGTGAATGTGAGTGTGAATGTTGTCTGTCTATCTGTGTTGGCCCTGCGATGAGGTGGCGACTTGTCCAGGGTGTACGCTGCCTTCCGTCCGAATGCAGCTGAGATAGACTCCAGCACCCCCTCCGCGACCCCAAAAGGGACAAGCGGTAGAAAATGAATGGATGGATGGATGATTGGCAACACTAAATTGGCCCTAGTGTGTGAATGTGAGTGTGAATGTTGTCTGTCTATCTGTGTTGGCCCTGCGATAAGGTGGCGACTTGTCCAGGGTGTACGCTGCCTTCCGTCCGAATGCAGCTGAGATAGACTCCAGCACCCCCTCCGCGACCCCAAAAGGGACAAGCGGTAGAAAATGAATGGATGGATGGATGATTGGCAACACTAAATTGGCCCTAGTGTGTGAATGTGAGTGTGAATGTTGTCTGTCTATCTGTGTTGGCCCTGCGATGAGGTGGCGACTTGTCCAGGGTGTACGCTGCCTTCCGTCCGAATGCAGCTGAGATCGACTCCAGCACCCCCTCCGCGACCCCAAAAGGGACAAGCGGTAGAAAATGAATGGATGGATGGATGATTGGCAACACTAAATTGGCCCTAGTGTGTGAATGTGAGTGTGAATGTTGTCTGTCTATCTGTGTTGGCCCTGCGATGAGGTGGCGACTTGTCCAGGGTGTACGCTGCCTTCCGTCCGAATGCAGCTGAGATAGACTCCAGCACCCCCTCCGTGACCCCAAAAGGGACAAGCGGTAGAAAATGAATGGATGGATGGATGATTGGCAACACTAAATTGGCCCTAGTGTGTGAATGTGAGTGTGAATGTTGTCTGTCTATCTGTGTTGGCCCTGCGATGAGGTGGCGACTTGTCCAGGGTGTACGCTGCCTTCCGTCCGAATGCAGCTGAGATAGACTCCAGCACCCCCTCCGCGACCCCAAAAGGGACAAGCGGTAGAAAATGAATGGATGGATGGATGATTGGCAACACTAAATTGGCCCTAGTGTGTGAATGTGAGTGTGAATGTTGTCTGTCTATCTGTGTTGGCCCTGCGATAAGGTGGCGACTTGTCCAGGGTGTACGCTGCCTTCCGTCCGAATGCAGCTGAGATAGACTCCAGCACCCCCTCCGCGACCCCAAAAGGGACAAGCGGTAGAAAATGAATGGATGGATGGATGATTGGCAACACTAAATTGGCCCTAGTGTGTGAATGTGAGTGTGAATGTTGTCTGTCTATCTGTGTTGGCCCTGCGATGAGGTGGCGACTTGTCCAGGGTGTACGCTGCCTTCCGTCCGAATGCAGCTGAGATAGACTCCAGCACCCCCTCCGCGACCCCAAAAGGGACAAGCGGTAGAAAATGAATGGATGGATGGATGATTGGCAACACTAAATTGGCCCTAGTGTGTGAATGTGAGTGTGAATGTTGTCTGTCTATCTGTGTTGGCCCCTCGATAAGGTGGCGACTTGTCCAGGGTGTACGCTGCCTTCCGTCCGAATGCAGCTGAGATAGACTCCAGCACCCCCTCCGCGACCCCAAAAGGGACAAGCGGTAGAAAATGAATGGATGGATGGATGATTGGCAACACTAAATTGGCCCTAGTGTGTGAATGTGAGTGTGAATGTTGTCTGTCTATCTGTGTTGGCCCTGCGATGAGGTGGCGACTTGTCCAGGGTGTACGCTGCCTTCCGTCCGAATGCAGCTGAGATCGACTCCAGCACCCCCTCCGCGACCCCAAAAGGGACAAGCGGTAGAAAATGAATGGATGGATGGATGATTGGCAACACTAAATTGGCCCTAGTGTGTGAATGTGAGTGTGAATGTTGTCTGTCTATCTGTGTTGGCCCTGCGATGAGGTGGCGACTTGTCCAGGGTGTACGCTGCCTTCCGTCCGAATGCAGCTGAGATAGACTCCAGCACCCCCTCCGTGACCCCAAAAGGGACAAGCGGTAGAAAATGAATGGATGGATGGATGATTGGCAACACTAAATTGGCCCTAGTGTGTGGATGTGAGTGTGAATGTTGTCTGTCTATCTGTGTTGGCCCTGCGATGAGGTGGCGACTTGTCCAGGGTGTACGCTGCCTTCCGTCCGAATGCAGCTGAGATAGACTCCAGCACCCCCTCCGCGACCCCAAAAGGGACAAGCGGTAGAAAATGAATGGATGGATGGATGATTGGCAACACTAAATTGGCCCTAGTGTGTGAATGTGAGTGTGAATGTTGTCTGTCTATCTGTGTTGGCCCTGCGATGAGGTGGCGACTTGTCCAGGGTATACGCTGCCTTCCGTCCGAATGCAGCTGAGATAGACTCCAGCACCCCCTCCGCGACCCCAAAAGGGACAAGCGGTAGAAAATGAACGGATGGATGGATGATTGGCAACACTAAATTGGCCCTATGTGTGAATGTGAGTGTGAATGTTGTCTGTCTACCTGTGTTGGCCCTGCGATGAGGTGGCGACTTGTCCAGGGTGTACGCTGCCTTCCGTCCGAATGCAGCTGAGATAGACTCCAGCACCCCCTCCGCGACCCCAAAAGGGACAAGCGGTAGAAAATGAATGGATGGATGGATGATTGGCAACACTAAATTGGCCCTATGTGTGAATGTGAGTGTGAATGTTGTCTGTCTATCTGTGTTGGCCCTGCGATGAGGTGGCGACTTGTCCAGGGTGTACCCTGTCTTCCGCCCGAATTCAGCTGAAAGGCTCCAGACCCACCCCCCACCCCACCCCACCCCGCGACCCCGAAAGGGACAAGCGGTAGAAAATGGATGGATGACAAATAATGTGTTGTCGTCTGCTTAATGAAACAGTTGTATTCTACTCGAACATTCCGAATGTTCACCAGAGCCATCATTTAAAGTCTTTGGATTGCCGATGAACAAAGTCTTATTAAAAGAACCCGAGCACCGCCTCCTGCTCCTCCCCCGCCCCGCACAGGAAGCTTGTCGGCGGGATGGAGCAGCAGCAGCAGGCTGGTGATGGCCATGCATGACCGCTAGTCCACTTCCTGGATGGAACAACACGACTCGTCCTCGCATTGTGTTGATCTTCTTCACAAGAAAAAAAAACCCCATTATTGGAGGAGCTAGCTGTTCTCCATGGTTCGGAGCGTGCCGTGAAAGACAGCCATTGATCGCCGACTGACCTCTTCCTTGTCCGGGAATGTGTCTCCGAGGAAGCCCGTCGTGGCGTCCAGCTCGGAAGTGTGTCCTCGCCGTCGTTTTATCCCTCCAAGCATCACAAGCTCGGACCAAAGCGGACTATTTTGTAAACTACATTTTATAAAAGACGTCCTCCTTTTTTTCCAGCCTTTCGTTGCCGCGACGTCAACTTCTATTTTTTTTTTTTTTTTTTTTTTTTTTAGACTGGCGCGCTTTGGGCTTCTCTTGTCTTTTCTTAAGCCGAAAGACTGCAAATAAGCAAGAAACTTTGTCCTCTTGTGGCTCTCCATGAGTGTTCAGACATGAAGCGGAGACGAGAAGCCAACTGCTGCTGGATTGTATCCCTAATGTGTCTTTTAACCTTGCACAAACACGGCGCCTGTCATCCTGGTGAGTACACGCTAGCTTGCTTCTTTTTCTCACACATTGTTGGCTTTTTTTTCAAGCAGGGAACATTTTTTTTTAGTTCGTCCTTAAAACGCCTCGAAAGGCGACGTTTGTCGAGGGTGATCATTACTGATCCTCATCCTTCAGCTGCACTATGGCGCAAAAAGAGACGTCACACTAACATTAAATCTGCATTTTTAGCACTCTTTAATCCCTTTTTAAGACCACAACACGACAAAGTCCTGCAACTGTAACATTGTGCTTTCTCTCATTATGACAGCTCTTTTGTAGCTATTGCCGTCGCGTCACTGCTCCTTTTTATTGTATTTTTTTATGGAAGCTAAAGTTTGATTTAATGCGTCATGTGCTGCTTTTAACTTGTCGCTGTGGTTCTAAAACGGAGTAGGGCGCTTTTTCCTCCAGCAAGATGGGACACTTTTTCAACTTCCACCATTGTGCATAGTGGACAGTCCATTAGGTACACCAGCTGACGCTAACCAGGGGTGTCCAAAGTGTGGCTCGGCAACCATTTGTGGCCCACAGATTCCCAGATGCCGATCTAACAAAGGTCTTTGTTATGATCCGCTGCCCGGATCATATTTTCTGTTTACGTTTTCAAGATACTTGTGTTTTTGGTTAGTTTTGGACTCCTTGAGTACCTGTTTTGTACACCTGAGTTTGTTGCCATGGCTGCTTATTATTTTCACCTGCCGCGTTTGTTCCCGACACGCACCTGTTTGTCATCACTGACATTATTATTTAAGCCTGTCCTCCCTGTCATTCGTGCTTGCTTCGTACTGTGACGACCGGGGCGCATGGTGATGCGGGGTTTCGTTCTCCCAGGATACAACGGACTTCGGACACAGCGTGAAGGTAAAAGGAATGATTTATTTACCGGAATAAATTATACTGGAACAAAGAAAAGGGTGCTCATAGCACATAAGGCAAAAACTAAAAGAGCTAGAAGGTAAAAAAGGAGTTTAGCGTGGAAGCTAACAGGTACAGAGCCAGAAGTCGTCAACTGTTGCATAAAAACAAACTACGAAGCAAGAACGAATGACAGGGAGGACAGGCTTAAATAATAATGTCAGTGATGACAAACAGGTGCGTGTCGGGAACAAACGCGGCAGGTGAAAATAATAAGCAGCCATGGCAACAAACTCAGGTGTACAAAACAGGTACTCAAGGAGTCCAAAACTAACCAAAAACACAAGTATCTTGAAAACGTAAACAGAAAATATGATCCGGGCAGCGGATCATAACAGTCTTGCCTCATTCTCCTTCTATGCCACATCAATATGGAATGCACTCCCAACAGGTGTAAAAGAAAGTGCATCTCTATCCTCCTTTAAAATTGCACTAAAAGAACACCTCCCCGGATTGTAAATAATCAAATGTATATACTTGTTCTTATGCTTTCTGAACTCACTATGTTCACTGCTCGCTGTACATATCTTACAAAGTCAGACCTACACTGTTTCAATGTCCATTTCTCAGATGATGCAATTGTTGAGGACTGAAGTGCTGATATCAACCAAACCTACAATGTAAATAATGTAAATAATTCAATGTATATACTCTTATGATTAACTAGTGCAGTGGTTCTTAACCTGGGTTCGATCAAACCCCAGGGGTTCGGTGAGTCGGGCTCAGGGGTTCGGCCGAGGTCAAGACACACCCGACTCATCGTGTAAATAAAAACTTCTCCCTATCGGCGTATTACGGATACGGCAACAGCAAGAAGTCACACTGATTTGCAGGTGTGTAATTTGTTGTGAGTTTATGCACTATTGGTTTTGTTCTTTGAACAAGGTGATGTTCATGCACAGTTCATTTTGTGCACCAGTAATAAAACATGGTCACACTTTAGTATGGGGAACATATTCACCATTAATTAGTTGCTTATTAACATGCAAATTAGTAACATATTGGTTCTTAACTAGTCATTATTAAGGACTTATTAATGCCTTATTCGACATGGCCTTATTATAACTATAACCCTCTAAACCTGGCCCTAACCCTCTAACCCTAACCCTAACCAAATAACTCTAAATTAAGACTTTGTTATTTAGAATATGTTCCCCTAGTGTCCAAAAAACTCTAAATTAAGTCTTTGTTACTTAGAATATGTTCCCCATACTAAAGTGTTACCAAAAACATAACTTTGTGTTGAATTAGAAAAAAAACCATTTTATTTTTCACTAAAGAAGGGTTCGGTGAATGCGCATATGAAACTGGTGGGGTTCGGTATCTCCAACAAGGTTAAGAACCACTGAACTAGTGTGATTACTGTTTTATGCTGATAGTATATATTTGTACCATGAATTGATTTACGTGGACCCCGACTTATACAAGTTGAAAAACTTATTCGGGTGTTACCATTTAGTGGTCAATTGTACGGAATATGTACTGTACTATACAATCTACTAGGGCTGTGAATCTTTGGGTGTCCCACGATTCGATTCAATATCGATTCTTGGGGTCACGATTAGATTCAAAATCGATTTTTATTCATTTCAACACGATTCTCGATTCAAAAACGATTTTTTTTCCCGATTCAAAACGATTCTCTATTCATTCAATACATAGGATTTCAGCAGGATCTACCCCAGTCTGCTGACATGCAAGCAAAGTAGTAGATTTTTGTAAAAAGCTTTTATAATTGTAAAGGACAATGTTTTATCAACTGATTGCAATAATGTAAATTTGTTTTAACTATTAAATGAACCAAAAATATGACTTATTTTATATTTGTGAAAATATTGGACACAGTGTGTTGTCAAGCTTATGAGATGCGATGCAAGTGTAAGCCACTGTGACACTATTGTTCTTTTTTTTTTTTACATTTTTTATAAATGTCTAATGATAATGTCAATGAGGGATTTTTAATCACTGCTATGTTGAAATTGTTACTAATATTGATACTGTTGTTGATAATATTCATTTTTGTTTCACTACTTTTGGTTTGTTCTGTGTCGCGTTTGTGTCTCCTCTCAAGTGTTCCCAGTGTTGCTGGGTTGGGTTTGGTTTTGGAATTGGATTGCATTGTTATAATATTGCTGTGTATTGTTTTGTTGGATTGATTAATTAAAAAAATAAAATAAAATAATAAAAATAAAAAAAATCGCTTTTTTAAAAATGAGAATCGATTCTGAATCGCACAACGTGAGAATCGCGATTCGAATTCGAATCGATTTTTTCCCACACCCCTACAATCTACTAATAAAAGTTTCAATTAATCAATCAAACAGCTCTCTAAAGCTAACCTGACTCTCGCCAGATCCTTGTAGTTCGCTGAGCTCCACACAAGGATCCGGGAATACTCAATAGGAGATGTATTTCAGAAGGCGGGGCCTTGTAAAAAAAAAAATCATTGTATGTGATTGGATAAACCACTTGTCCGTTATCTTGAATGACGTGCTACTCCAACTACTCACATCCAAATCAACCCGTGACACCGATGAGAGCGACGCTGCGAAATCCAAAACAGAACGGCCAACATATTGGATAACAGAACGAAAAGTTCTCTGTTCATCTTTTAAAGAACTAATATTCGATAGATTCGACAAAACAGTTGCAATAGCAGAATCAATGTCAGCACACGACTCCTCGCTATGTGCCGCCATTGTTGTTTTAATCAAACAGTCGCTTCGGCGCTATGTCACATCTATGAAATCCCGCCCGGCGATCCTGATTGGTTCATTATTTTTTGCTATCTGGAAGGAGTTTGCATTCCCCTCATATCCAGATCCTTGTGTGGAGCTCAGCAAACTACAAGGATCTGGCGAGAGTCAGATTACCGTATTTTCCGCACTATAAGGCGCACCTAAAAACCACAAATTTTCTCAAAAGCTGACAGTGCGCCTTATAATCCGGTGCGCCTTATATATGGGTTAATATTAATATTAAGTTTTATAAAGTTTCGGTCTCGCAACTACGGTAAACAGCCGCCATCTTTTTTCCCCATAGAAGAAGAAGAAGCGCGCGGTGCATGCTGGGATATGTGACGTTTCATTTCCATTTGTGTGTTTATGTAAAGACCCCAAAATGGCTCCTATTAAGTGTGTTGTCTGTCTAATTATAAATAATGCAGACGAGGCATGTTAACTGAGTTCTCAACGTTTACTCACAGCGTGCTCATAACCACATTCTAACTGCCAGCATACAACAACGCTTCTCAGGGCTACCGCGCATGCTCGTCACTATCGTTGCATGCTGGGTAGTGTAGTTGTTATATTTGCTAGCTCATAACATCACATTAAGAGACACGCTTACGTGCTTAATTCAATACTCGCCGTCATTCCGGGTGGATTGACAAAAGACCTCCAGCCGCTAGATATTGGTGTCAACAGGGCATTCGAAGCTAGACTGCTAACTGCGTGGGAACAGTGGATGACAGAAGGCGAACACACGTGACGTTCACCAAGACAGGGAGACAGCGCCAGACGACATACGCCACTATCTGCCAGTGGATCGTAAATGCCTGGGCTGATTCAGTCTCATCTGTGGTCCGAGCTTTCAGGAAGGCAGGAATTGTCACTGAACTAATAAACGGCAACGACACTGACTCCATTAATGACGACTTCGACGAGACGGAGTTCCATGTTGGATGCCGTATTCGCTCAACTGTTTAATTCGGACACTGAAGGAGAAGAATTCGAGGGATTTGTGAATGAGCTATAACTTCATAAAGTGAGCTTTACATTTTTATTTAGTGTGTTGTGTTGTGTGACATTAACGTTTGAGCAACGTTGAGTTATTGATATATTGTTATTGCTCTGCACTATTTCACGTGTTACTATATTGTGATTGCACGTTTGATTTACGTAACACGAGTAAATCAGCTGTTTATTCATTTTGGGAGTGAACGGAGTTGTCAGAACGCTGGTTTGTTATCTATTAATAAAGTTTGACTGACCTATCTGACTGTTTTGTTGACATAGGTGCGCCTTATAATCCGGTGCGCCTTATATATGAACAAAGTTTTGAAATATGCCATTCATTGAAGGTGCGCCTTATAAATCCGATGCGCCTTATAGTGCGGAAAATACGGTACTCTAAAGCAGTGTTTTTCAACCTTTTCTGAGCCAAGGCACATTTTTTTCATTGAAAAAATCCCGAGGCACACCGCGAGCTGAAAACATAAAAAAACGAAACTCAGCAGCCGATATTGACAATAATAAGTCGTTCTCGCAATTGTTGGATATGAATTCAAACTAGGACTGGCCGAGATATTGAATATACTCGATACACCGCAGGTTTATCTCTGTGCGATGTAGAAAATGACTATATCGTGATAATCGAATATATGTTCTCACGCAGTTGCTTTTAGCTGCGGGCATTACAGTACCGGCTTTTCTCACACTTTCTTGTCTCTCCTTCTCACAGAAATGTAAAACAAGCCCACCTTGTTACATAAGAGAGAGGTAGCTGCATGGGTAAAGTTAGCAGTGGCAGGTGGTGCAAGCGGAGCCGTGCGAGTGGTAATACAAGAGAGAGAAGGTGCCAATCCGGTAACAAATGGAGGAAGAATAATTAATTCCCAAGAAAAACAGCACGGGGTCCATCGTCTGGCGGTGGTTTTCGGCTTCAAGCGGGAAGATGTTGAACAGACAACCGTAATATGTCAAGTATTCGGCAAAAGCGTTGCTACAATAAGTAGCAGCACTACTATGTTGTACCATAATTTGAAAAGTCACCCGCTAGAGAATGAAGTGCTTAAAACTCTGCATGTCAACATCTCCGACCGGTGCCACACCCAACAAAATGCCGAAGCAACCAGCACTGACCCAAATGAGCCTGGCGTCATCCATTTCCAGATCAACACCATATGAAAAAAATAGTCAACAACAGAAGGAGATAACGTCCGCAGTAACCTACCACATAGCGAAGGACATACACTATTTGAGTTCCTATTATGCAGCTCATTTTTATTTGACAGTTTTTGAAATATCTTGTGTGACATCATGCACAAAAGTGCACTTTATTTGTTTTTAACTATTAAAGTGGTGTTTTGTACCAAAAGTGCACTTTAATTTAGTGTTGTTTTGGTATGTCATCTTAGTGACATCATGCACAAAAGTGCACTAATAGCTTGTTTTCAAATGTCTCTGACAATCTTGCACTTTCTGTTATGAAATGACATGAACGTTTGTGCCACTGCTTAATAACTGTTTAATAAATACAGTTTTGGTAAATTTACTTAGTTGTGATTTCCCTCTCTGCATGAAAGTTTAAAATTACCATATAATAATGCAGTCTGAACAAGAATGTTTTAATGTAGACACAGAATCATCATACTGCTGTGATTATATGCATCAAGTGTTAATTCAAGGCTAAGGCAAAATATCGAGATATATATCGTGTATCGTGACATGGCCTAACAATATCGACATATTAATAAAACTCCATATCGCCCAGCCCTAATTCAAACCATAACCACCCATGCATCACTATAACTCTTGTCTCAAAGTAGGTGTACTGTCACGACCTATCACATCACGCTGTGACGTATTTTGAGTTTTTTGGTGTTTTCCCAGTGTGTAGTGTTTTAGTTCTTGTCTTGTGCTCCTATTTTGGTGTTGTCATGTACGGATGTACTTTGTGGACGCCGTCTGCTCCACACGCTGTAAGTCTTTGCTGTCGTCCAGCATTCTGTTTTTGTTTACTTTGCAGCAGTTTTAGTTTCGTTTTGCATAGTCTAGGCATTAAGCTTCAATGCCTTATCTTAGCGGCACTCGCCTTTTGTTTATTTTTGGTTTAAGCATTAGATACCTTTTTCCCTGCACGTTGCCTCCCGCATATTGTGATCACGACAAACCGTGTTCCCGACATCTACAAAGCAATCAGCTACCTGCTGCCACCTACTGATATGCCGAGCTCTAGACAGTACAGACACTCAACAACGGCACATTATTTGCGAATAATGCTTACTGGTTTGCATAAAATATTTTTAACCCAATTAGGAGAAATTAATATTCGGCGCACCAAACAATATCTCACGGTACACTATTGTTCCGCGGCACAGTGGTTGAAAAACACTGCTCTAAAGGTGTAGTTTTGAGAAAAACAAACACATTTCTCTTGTCAAAGAGTTCTCCAGGAACCCCGTTAAGAAATGTAATGCACTCATTTTTTAATTTTCCCTTGTCGTTGAACGCTGCGTACCTTCCTGTTTGCTATTCAAACACATAAAAGTGGGTGTGGCCTTTTTCGTTGGCCTTTGGGGCAATTAAGATTGAGCCCTTTGAACTCTGCCTGGCAACAAGCAGCCAGCGTGTCAGGTGACCATGACAAGTCATGGAGAGAATTGCTAGAGACCATTAAACATTTTGGTTGCAACCTTTCGAACATATTGCAGAGTTCTTGTTTTTATAGCTGACCAAAATGTCACCGTGTTGATTTGACTTCATCACATTTTATTGTACAATACATAACACAATGATTTTGTTTGTGTAAATGAGGGATGTAATGATAACCGGCATAATGATTAACCGCGGTGAAACTTTCCATGGTTATTATTACTGTTTTAAATAAACATTTGCATAAAACCGTGATTGATAACCAGTGACACTGCTCATTTAATAGAGAACCCGACTAGCGCTGGCTAGCCTAAATGCTAACATGAATTGAAGAGACATTAATTAACTTCTTTCTTCAATAAAAAACAACATTCCCCAATCTAAACTTCTATAAACACATTACTGTCTGAGCAGCTAAGATATGGAATTGTGCACATTAAACCTACAGGCTTTGCTCTCTTAGACAGAGAGATCGGTCGGTACTCGAAGGAATATGACAAAGGAAGTATATTTGTGGGACGTCACAAAAACCGGAAATGACACACCCAACACGTGTTATTTTCTGTAAAAATAGGCCCTAGTGTGTGAATGTTGCCTTTCTATCTGTGTTGGCCCTTGGATGAGGTGGCGACTTGTTCAGGGTGTACCCGCCTTCCGCCCGAATGCATCTCGGATAGACTCTAGCCACTTCGCCACCCTGAGAGGGACAAGTGATAGAAAATGGAAAAAAAACACAAAGCCTTTTAAAAATTAAAACGGAAGAAAATAAACATATTTAAATGCTCAAGTCAGAATCAGCTTTTTTGGCCAAGGTGGTTTAACGCACAAGGAATTGGTAGACTGCTCTCTGTGTTCAATGAAAATAATATGGCTCTTAAGTAGTCAAAACAATATTATTACCTTGTGTGGTGTTCGGGTCTGTGGGACCCGTTTTCATTTTTTATTAAAAGAAAAATGATACAATTAATCAATTTTTTCAAACTGAGACTCACTGACTTTGGCTCATTTTCTGTGAAGAACATATATCAGAATACATATTTAATGACCACACACCATACACCCCCCCCTACACATTTCTATTACATATAAGATGTTTGGGTCCACTGGACCCGAACATAATAGCTAATAGAAGTGTGGAAATTGATGTTCTGTGTACCACACACACACACACACACACACACACACACACACACACACACACACACACACACACACACACACACACACACACACACACACACACACACAGAAGGCCTGGACAGGAGGAGGACAGAGTGTAGGTACACAGAACATCAGAGGGTCAAATGTGCGAGAAAATGAGAGCAGACAGTGTTGACAAACAATGTTGCAACCTTGTGTGGGAACCGCAGGTGCAGAAACACAAAAGAAGAATCCCTGTAGGATGCAGAAACTGGCAGAGAAATTTTCCGTGCAACGTTCATATTGTTGTTACTCAGCTAGCGTTTGTGGGTCTGATGGACCCGTTGCATTTTGTGGCTTTTAATGCTTTTATACTGAACAGATGTTTATTGAGATAAGGTAAACATCTGTTCAGTATTTTAACATAAAAGTGTTTGATTGTGAGGCATTAAAATCCACAAAATGTAACGGGTCCATCAGACCCACAAACTCTGGCTGAGTAACAACAATATGAACATTACACAAGGGTTATCACATGTATTCTGCCCTGGAAGTACTTATTATAGTGTGTGGCTATTTATATATATATATTTAAAAAAAATTTTGGAATTAAACTTGGTTATAAGTGTATAAATACTTTTTGAGCGCATTCTACAGTACCATAATAATTTTGGTGAAAATAACCATAATATAACATTTTCTTCTAAGTCTGAATGTAATACACCAGACAGTAGTGCTGTTATTAAACACATGAGTCGAAATTACTTGAGATTTCTCACGCAGCTTAATACCCACTGTTAGGGGGGGTTTATCCCAATTACCATTTGACCACACCTTTAGGAGACTGACAAGCACATGGTTGTAAAATGTAATCAAGAATGGTAGAAAAACATGGCGGCTATTAGACAAGAGGCTTCTGCAGGGACTTCTCTAATTGACATTAAGTCATTGATCGTTTGTTTAATGATTGTAAAACTTTGAGATTATCTGTATTATGTTTTACAAGGGGTTACGAGCACAATTCTGCAGTCATTTTACACGCCACATGGTTGTAGAACAAGGTTTATTTAGACATTATTTATGAGAAACAACATTTGATCAATGCTGGAAACCAGGTGGCCGTCTTTGTCTACGTCGGAAAACAAATTCTGTCTGGTTCAGCAAGTGTTCCTATTAGCTCCAAAGCTTTCCTATTTAAAATTTTTGATAGTGATCATTTTCTTTTGTAGACAACTTTCAAATCAGCAAAACAGATGAACTTTCTCCAAATAATCAGTAAAAATACAAACAAATGTGTTCATACAATTATTTTGTAATAGTTGAGTCGTCGTATTATGTAACGCTCTGATCACTTCTGATCATCATATAGTGCTTTTTTTACACACCGAAGTGCTTAACATTGAGAGGATACATTGAGATTATTATTATCAGGGGTGTCCCAATCCGATATTGATATTGTTCTGATATCATCAATAAAAGTATGTGATAATATGTGCTGTTTGATATACAGTCTGATACAAGCAGTCCTGCAGCATGTTAACATCTAAATGTCCTCAAATAAGCACACAGGGTTGGTCTTTCCTTTTATTTTAGTCAAGTCATTTACTGTACAAAAGGTAAACATGGTAGGCTATAGGCTACTAGAAACTAACTACACAACAGTTAGGGATGTAACAATAAACGGTATTAATGACAACTGCGGTAATACTGCCGACCATTAGTATTACCTTTTTAAATTGAAAATGATGGAAAAAACTAAATTGATAACTGCACTTTGATAAACTCACAAACTGACTGGCGCCATCTCGCTTGCTTTATGCTAACATGAAAACAAGAGACATTAACATTTTCCCTAATAAGAAATGTCATACCCCAATCCAAATGTATACAAACATATTACCGTCTGAGCAACTAAGGTATTCAATTGTGGACATTGAACCGACAAGCTGTGCTCTCTTAGTACAGAATGTTCATTCTATACTTGGAGGAAAAAAGACAGAGGTGGTTTTACGCTGTGTTCAAGGACCGCTGAACAGAGTAGGACGCCACCACGCTCAATAGAAATAATAAATATTGCTGATATATTTAATTTGTTATGAACTTTTCATTTAAACAAATCCTAAAGTGCTACAGTACAAATCGATATTTAAAACAAACAAAGCTTAGCCATTAAAACAGAAAAAATACTAAGACTAAAACACTATCAGTGAAGCATAAGAAACAATAGTGGGTTTTCTAACAGTGTGTCTGTTTATTTCAGTGTTTGTATAAGTACTTTTTGAGCACATTCAACAATTCACATTGGTACCTGTCTGTGTGTGTGTGTGTGTGTGTGTGTGTGTGTGTGTGTGTGTGTTTTGTTATTGTGCCCTTTTTACCGCATTGCAAATAGACACCACTTGAATTGATGTAGACAAAGTTTAGCTGGCTGACTTTTGCTAAAAAAGTAGTTAAAGTAATTTTTCACACAAACCTCGTTTCACGCTTGTTAGCTAGCTAGCAAAGCATAAGCTTACATTCTTACCGAGGCTGAGACAGCGTGCTCCCTCCAGATGTCCGACATCATGCCTCTGCTTTAAATGCTCGCGTATCACAGATGTACAGCCATAATAACAAGATCCGCTTTGCAAAATGAGCAAGGTATTCATGGTTTTAACAAGAATAGGAGGAATTGTTGTCACACTTTACATGTTATCACTTGCAATGTTTTTGCAGAGTGGCGGTGCTGAACCGCTTCCGCCTGGAAAAACGCAAGTGATGACATCACGACTATTGTCGACAAATATAATTGTCGGTGACAAATATAATTGTCGACATTTGTCGACAATGTCAACTAATCATTGCAGCTAGGGCTGGGCGATATATCGAATATACTTGATATATCGCAGGTTTGTCTCTGTGCGATATAGAAACTGACTATATCGTGAGTATTCGAGTATACGTTCTCACACAGTCGCTTTTATCTGCGGGCATTACACTACAGGCGTTTTTCACTCTTTCTTGTCGCTCCTCACAGAGACATAAAACAAGCGCACCTTCTTACATACGTCACATACTGTCGCGCGTGCAACGTCATACGCCCTCGCGGAGCAGAGAGGTAGCAACACTGTGTCAGGTGGTGCGAGTGATAATACGAGAGAGAGAAGGTGGGAATCTGGTAACAAATGGAGGAAGAATAATTAATTCCAAGAAAAACAGCACGGGGTCCATCGTCTGGCGGTGGTTTGGCTTCAAGCGGGAAGATGTTGAACAGACGACTGTAATATGTCAAGTATTCGGCAAAAGCGTTTCTACAAAAAGTAGCAGCACTACTAATTTGTAGCATCATTTGAAAAGTCACCCGCTAGAGAATGAAGAGTGCTTGAAACTCGCCATGCAAACATCTCGGCCGGTGCCACACCCACAAAATGCACTGACCCAATTGAGCCCGGTGTCTTCCATTTCCAAATCAACACCGTATGAAAAAAATAGTTAAAAACAGGAGATAACATCCGCAGTAACCTACCACATAGCGAAGGACATACACTATTTGATTTCCTATTATGCAGCTCATTTTTATTTGACCGTTTTTGAAATATCTTGTGTGACATCATGCACACAAGTGCACTTTATTTGTTTTAAACTATTGTAGTGGCGTTCTGTACAAAAAGTGTACTTTAATTTAGTGTTGTTTTGATATGTCATCTTAGTGACATCATGCACAAAAGTTCACTAATAGCTTGTTTTAAAATTTCTCTGACAATCTTGCACTTTCTGTTTTGAAATTACATGAATGTTTGTGCCACTGCTTAATAACTGTTTAATAAATACAGTTTTGGTAAATTGGCTTAGTTGTGATTTCCCTCTCTGCATGAAAGTTTAAAATGAGCATATATTAATGCAGTCTGAACAAGAATGTTTTAATGTAGACACATAGAATCATCATACTGGTGTGATTATATGCATCTAGTGTTAATTCAAGGCTAAGGCAAAATATCGAGATATATATCGTGTATCGTGACATGGCCTAAAAATATTGAGATATTAATAAAAGGCAGTTGCAGCCCTATCTAGGTCTGTTCCTTTCAGCCAGAATCGAAACGACTCTCCTGCTGTGGTGAGATCATAGCAAAGTAAAAGCATACACATGAGAAAGTAAACATGAAGTGTGCTCAGAAGACACCTGGACTAACGTGACCCTAAGTGTCACGTTGTGTTGAAAATGGGCTAAAACCAGACAGTGTGTAACTTTTTCCTCAAAAGCACAATTCATTAGCTTTGCTACAAGCTACAACAGCATTTAATCAAGAGCAGCATTAAACACGCATATTGGCTTTCCACTGGCGATGCAGTGGAAAATGAGTGACTGATTGTATTTGTAGTGAACTGGAATAGCCTTGCATTAAAGCCACCCCTTCAATTTATTATTCAGCCATATAATTACAATCCAAAAACGTCTTCCTTGGCTGTTAAATGCACTACTGCATGTGTGTGCATCCCAGATTGATGCTGGTGCTGCTCACCAATGGTCCTGCATATCAGTAACAGTGATGGAACAGAAGAATACTTCTGTCTTAATCACCGCTTCTTTGTGCCCCCAACTTGCCTGCTTCCATGTCTTCAGCCTGCACTTTTTATTGACTTGTAGCCTTACAAGCTGTGAACACAGCCCAGTTATTTCATATTGCATACTTCACTGGACCTCTGACACGCGGCAGAAAGGCAGGCTGACTGGCAGACGAGCAAAAGGTCGTCGGTTGAAAAATCCAGTTTAACTGTGCTCAGCCACTGCGGTGAGCGAGGTATCTCTTTTCATTACCTACATTTTTAGTGTGTGCTTTTTAAAAGAGAATAAATGGTGAATATAATATCTATAATATGTGCACGGCAGAAAGCGATTTGCCCGTCAGTCCTTTGACTGTTTTTCGCTTATTAGATATTCCAAGCGCTTGTCACTGAGGTAATGGTATACGTCTCATTTTATCTGTCAATCAAGGCAATTCACCGTTCTCGTTTGGTTGCCACTTCCCTTGTGCTATTAAAAATTGAGAATAACGCAATGCTAACAGCCTCATTAAAACCATACATCACACTTTGCATGCAGATAGCAGCACTCGTGTGCGTTTACATTGCCCAGTTTTAGCTGCATTTCACTGATGTTCCGCACTTGAGTCCTCTTGGCTTCTTGTGTGCATACATCTGAAAGATTACAGCAGCAGGTAGTTGACGGGAGAGGCTGAAGGGGTTTATTCCAGAGTTTACAAGGATTTTTTCCTGTTTGAACATTGGTGGCAGACTTAACCAAACTCTGCAGCGTTCACACCATGTTTGGTTGTGTTTAAACAAACTCTGGTGCGTTTGCTCTAACAGTGTGGTTCGTTTTGTCAATAATCAAATTCCCGATCTAATATTGATATCATCAAAAAGCAAGTTTGGATATGTGCTTGCATATTAAATATGTGATTTAATATCCGATACAAGCCTGTCCTGCAGCGTGTTTAATCCAGCTGAGTTAACATCTAAGGTCTACACTAAGTCGTTTAACCCCTTAAACAAATAATTATTTAGCCCAAGCTCCGTTTCAGCCACACTAAATCATCATTTAAGGTCCCTCTCCTCGGGACACATTTTTACACAGCTAATTCAGCTGTGTATTTCTTGAATCTCCGGCACTTAGGTTTGTATGGACTCATCAGTCGTTTACAAAGTGAGTTCGGAGAGGAAGTGACGCCAGAAAGACCCCGCCCACACCATATCTCACAAAAGAATACCCCAACGGCGGAGTCAACCCACAACAATAGTTTTATATATATATATATATATATATATATATATATATATATATATATATATATATATATATATATATATATATATATATATATATATATATATATATATATATATATATATATATATATATTTAGATCCCTAGATTAATTGTTGTAATTGTTGTAAAATGTTCTTTATCGCGTTGTCTACTTTCTCATGTCGATTAAAGATTTGATTAATTTAGGATGGCTCAGGTGTGATTCACTACAATAGGGCCCCACAGCACACTGGATTCTAGTTAATTGAAATACCACAACACTGGATATTGTTCAAAGGAGGTCCCCTTGCACACAAAACACAGCAAACCAATGTAAAATGCACAGCAAACTATTTACAATATAGCTCTTTTAATTAACAACTTCACAGTGAAGTAAAGTCATCGACTGGAGAGTTTGGAGCAGATAGATGCTCGGGTGGATTTATTTTAATTTGATTTTTTTTCCCGCCCATGCGTACTAGGTCGTGTTGCACCGGCGGACGGAGGAAGGCGGGGGTCTTAAACGGTGGCATTGTTGTGTGTGGACACGGATAAGGTTAGGTGTGATTTACACTGGATAACCTTATCCGACTTAGTGTAAACGGGGCCTGAATGTCCTCCAATAAGCGCACAAGGTTGGTCTTTTTTTTCTATTTTAGTCAAGTAATTTACAAAAGGTAAACATGGTAGGCTGTAGGCTACTACACGCTAGCAGCTACACAACAACTAAGCACAAAATAGCACACAAGCTAGACATATATAATAATAGTTAGAGCTGGGCCGATAATACGATTTCAATATATATCACGATTGACACATACTCGATATCAATGTAAAATGCGTTCGATAAAATATTAAATTATATTTTTTGGTTGGAATAAATCAGAAATTATGAAGCAAGAGCTGTTTCATGAAGTCACTCGCGCTTTGGGAACCCAGAGAACAGGAAACAGGAAGTGTCACTGAGCAATGGGAGGGAGACATTAACAGCCAATCAGGTAACAGTATCAACTACCGAGTGTTACACCTTTCCTGCTGTTCGGCTCCCAGACCGTAGTCGAGATGAGAGGAGACGTTCTCTCCAGGACTGATGTTTTCGTGGGGGGTAACACCTTTCACTTTACCTCACAATGGGTCTGCTAAGCTCAGCTTTCTTGTCGAATGACCAGGCTGCCGACTCGTGACAATTTAGTCGCTATATTCTTATTTCTGCAGGACACAACCGGCAGTTGCCAATAGTGTTTCAAGTGCATGATACCGCTTGCTTTTTTCACTCTTCCACTTACTCACTGACGTCACTTACCCAACAGTACACACTGCCATTCTTAAAGGAGCACACACACTTATACCCTACTCTCATAACACTAGTGTGTATGCGTTGTCTTTCTGTCTTAGCTGTGGATTCACTGCATGGAGTGAGAAGAGAAACTGTGATATCTTGATATATCAACTCAATAACAGAAGCTTGTCTTTAGTTTTGTTGGTTTTAATGCAGACGTGCGGTAACATCCTGACACTTCCAATGTGTCCGTTTATATTGAGTAGCTTCTCAAACTCGTCTGTGTAGTGTTCAATAGCGTATACATTACTGCCATCTAGTGGCTCAAATCTGCAACTACCTTCAAATCTACTTGAACTATTTTATTACATGAGCCGTGCTCATCTAACCTGGCTACCAAATACCTTCTCCACTGATAAATAGCACCCTCAATAAGTTGGAAATTGTTTCACTATATTTATTGGCAGGGTTAAATAAGTCATAAAAAGTATATCAATAATTATCGATATTGATCAATATAAAAAATGTATATTGGGATATAGTTTTCGGCCATATCGCCCAGCCCTAATTATAATGAAACAATATTGCAGTGTAATACAGCACATTTGTCAATATGAACAAGTGTCCGATATTTATAGTTGCATACATACAACATCTCCAAGGAAGAAGTACATTAGAAAGTATCCACTAACAAATGTGTCCGCATCTTTTAACTTACTGCGTCATGAGCTTAACTTCATGAATTATTGTGGTATTAATTTGGGAAATGAATATGTTGGTGTATGTTTAAAGCACTACTTGTCAAATATTTTCTGTTACGCCTCCCCCTAGGGCAGGGGTCGCGAACCTTTTTGGCGGAGAGAGCCATGAAAGCCAAATATTTTAAAATGTATTTCCGTGAGAGCCATATAATATTTTTTTAACACTGAATACAACTAAATGCCTGCATTTTTAAGTAAGACCAACATCTTTAGAGTATAATAAGTCTCTTATTCGTTTGAAGCTGAAGCTAACCAATAATAAATAAAATACTTCTTACCATTAATGCGACTTCTTGAACAGGTGCGGTAGAAAACGGATGGTTGGATTAAAATGCAAGAGAATGTTTTATATTTTTGAACGTTATTTTTAACACTGATTACCAGCTGAATTATTCATTACTTATCGTGTTAAGCAATCTCAGCCAAGATTTATCTGAGAGCCAGATGCAGTCATCAAAAGAGCCACATCAGACTCTAGAGCCATAGGTTCCCTACCCCTGCCCTAGGGAGAAGAAAATGTTTCGCGCGCCCCCCCCCCCCCACTCTCCACCGTGACTAATTTGTCCATAAAATTGTTATAACTATACCTCTGCATAACATTGTAAGCTTATTAACATTAAAGGAACCAACACACCGGTCTTTCCTCGTCTCCATCCATCCATCCATTTCCTGCCGCTGGTCCCTTTTGGGGTCGCGGGGGGTGCTGGAGCCTATCTCAGCTGCTTCGGGCGGAAGGCGATGTACACACTGGACAAGTTCCTCGTCTCCCACCGTGGTTATTGTGAAGCCAAGTGCTACATACGCTTCATCATAGTCTGGTACGGCAAAAAAAAAGCATGTTCCCCGAGGTCACAAGCGCCCCCCTGGCATTGCACCGCACCCCCCCAGGGTGGGCCCGCCCCACTATTTGAGAAAGACTTGTTTAAAATGAGAAATTACATAAATATTACATGTTATTGTGTGTGTGACAATCATTGGTACTTTAACTTTATTATTATTGTGCCTGTTACTACATTACATATATACTTACATCATGCAGGGTTTCCCATAGATTGCCAAGATGTCTGTGGCAGTGAAGGCGTGGTCACCATGACGTCGTCAAATTTGCATTATTTTCTATAATGATATGATTTTCTTTAAAAGTACATACATTTTAAAAGCAAATCTGTTTTATTAATTAGTATATCTTTTTTATATTATATCGTTTTGCTCTATTTTTAATTGTTGCTGTTTATTGCAAAATAAATAAATGTACTTTGTTGAGAATTTTTCAAGTGTCTAGAGACTTTTAGTGACAGTTTCTTCATTAAAAACAGCGAGCAACAAATCTAGCATTTTTTTCTGGTGTTATTATAGAATGTACTCGTGTTTAGAGACTCTACTTCTGTCCCTCGATGCCCCTGACGAAAAGCGAGCTGCAGCGAGCATGACGTCACACTTGCTTTGCGCTGCTGCTCCAGCGACTTTCTCTCCCTCAAAGCTGCCACTGTCCTCTTCAGATTTGCACATTTTGTAGATCGCTGTCCGTGGGTATATCTGGGATATAATATTGAAGTTACGTCTACATCACAAACATGCTGACTACGTTCCAGACAATTGTACGCGTCTTGTTTACGTTAAAGTTAAAGTACCACTGATAGTCACACACACACTAGGTGTGGTGAAATTACCCTCTGCATTTGACCCATCCCCTTGTTCCACCCCCTGGGAGGTGAGGAGAGCAGTGAGCAGCAGTGGTGGCTGCGCTCGAGAATCATTTTGGTGATTTAACCCCCAATTCCAACCCTTGATGCTGAGTGCCAAGCAGGGAGGTAATGGGTCCCATTTTTATAGTCTTTGGTATGACTCGGCCGGGGTTTGAACTCACGACCTACCGATCTCAGGGCGTACACTCTAACCACAAGGCCACTGAACAGGTCATCACATTATCCTATTTCAGCAGAGCTGTTTTTGTTTATCCAAGTCTTTTTTTGGCGGCTGAGTTTCGATGCATCACTAGTTAATAGTGCGCAAATAATAGGCCATATGTATATATCCATTCGTAGTGTAACAACCAGCTGGTGGTAAGGTTTTATGTTCGTGTGGTTTTGATTTGATATTTATTTTTACCATTAACTCAAACACCGTCCGTGCCTCAATGTGCATTGGTGGAGAATGAGGAAATGTTAGTGTATGTCTGGGGAAGCACGGAGACGAAAGTGTTTGCATGGGAAGTAACATATGTTAGAATTGTTTGAACTGTTATCATATTATGCTCAATAAAAGTTAAAAATAGCAAGCGTGAGACTTTTGACTTCTTATGGAGGCTACAATGCATTATAAATAATTGAATTTGTTTTCATGTAAAAAAAAAAAAAACTATTTTGAAGGTGTGGCGACTATGATTGTGCCATGTTTAGTTACATTAAGGGAAAACCCTGGCATGTATAAGCAGTAAAGCCTTAATGGAGGTGTTTGGATGTTTTTTTAAGCGCTTTATAGGCAGAATAGAACGACTCCCATAGGTCCCCTTGCAAGCGGACTTTTGCTCGCTTTTATTTACTAGGTAAAATGCATTAAAAAAAAAAAAACATATGTCTTACATAAGGATTGTGAATGATGGGCAAATTTCCCCCAAAAAGTGTGGTTACCCTTTTAAAAAACAGGCTTTGCTCCATATCAAATCTAGCACTTTCCAGTACGGCTGGGCAATACGGCAAAAAAAAAGATTACAATCACATTTTTCATACTATACGATCTCGATTAATATCACAATTTATTTTTATTTTTTTAAATTAAAGCGGATTGTCTCGTGCAGGATTTTTCCGATTACCGCATCCCTACTGTTTACTACTGCAGTATTTTGTAACAGACATTTCCAACATGTTTGATGGAGATATGCTAACAGCTGACAACTGTCATTTTGTTTATATATATATTATTGTGTTTACTAGAGGTGCAACAGTACAGTTAACCCACGCTAAGGTCCGTACCTGGTTTTAAACCCACAGTTTTGCTTATTTTTTGGTACGTTTTGTGGGAGTAAAGAGAACACATTTTTTTTGCTTGTCATCACAAACATTCTGCAGTAAACAAAGTAAAATGTGTTTATTTCATCCATCCATCCATCCATTTTCTACCGCTTATCCCTTATGTTATTATTTTTATAAACAACACTTTAAAATGGTAAATAAATATTAGTATTATTTAATTGTTCGTATACATCAGTGCTTCTCACCAGTGCTTTGGCAAACGGCAAGCTGTGACCCAGATTGTGGAGTTTTTAGAACTCAAATTCTGTATCTTATATTGAATGAACATACATTAATGTGTAGTTTCAATTTGAGGTACTCTAAAATAATGTGTACCAAGACATAAAACAAGTTTAATGATTATTTCAGGAAGAAAATGTTTTTTTTTTATACTGGTATACCGGTACTATTATGGTTGTTACTCCAACAGCAGAGACATGTTCTTTTTGGTACAGAGGAATTCCCTCTGTACCATAAAATAGATAAACAGCTCTAATAATTAAGAAACCAAGAAAACTGGTTTTGTTTAAAAAAAAAAATAGTACCTAAACATTTAATAAAGTCTAGGGATGTCCCGATCCAGGTTTTTGCACTTCCGATCCGATACCGATGTTGTTTTTGCACTTCCGATCCGATACCGATACTGGCCTATCCGAGCATGTATTAAAGTTTAAAGTTATTTAGCCTACTTAGTTTTCAGAATCATGTTGAAAAGGGTTTTAGTACTCTTGATAACAACTAGCCAGCTGAATTAGGGGAGTTTGAATAATACACAATGGTTGGTAACAAGAAACTGACCTGTATATTCAAGGATAAACACAAAATAGACAAAATTATACACGACAAACAGAAATGGCATCATTGAACTAGGGCTGGGCGATATGGCCTTTTTTTAATATTGCGATATTTTAAGGCCATATTGCGATACACAATATATATCTCGATATTTTGCCTTAGCCTTGAATGAACACTTGATGCATATAATCACAGCAGTATGATGATTCTATGTGTCTACATTAAAACATTCTTCTTGATTCTGCATTAATATATGCTACTTTTAAACTTTCATGCAGAGAAGGAAATCACAACTAAAAAAATCACTATTTTTTTCATACGGTGTTGATCTGGAAATGTTTGCCTCGGCATTTTGATGGTGAGGGCGTGTGGCAGATAAGCGTCTCGACAGACGTTACAATATTTGAACAATGATGACGAAAACTGTTTTCTCTGGCGTGTCCGTGTGTCGAAAATTGTTATGCGCTTATTTTTTTATTTGATTTTGTGTGGCATAGTTTTGCCGTGCGCAGAGGACGCTTGAGCAGTACGCAATTGCACAGGCGCGCACCTTAGAGGGAACGTTGCTCGCACGGCTGTGCTAGCATCACAGCTAACGTTAGCCATGCTGCTACCTCTCTGCTCGAGGAGGGCGTATACGTATGTGACGTATGACGTGACAGTATGTGACGTGTGTAAGAAGGTGCGCTTGCTGTCTGTTTAAGAGGGAGACACAGGAAAGAGTGAGAAGAGCCTGTCGTGTAATGCCAACAGCTAAAAGCAACTGCGTGAGAATCCACAGACCTGTGGATGTGTTGAAGGTGTGCTGGAAAATGCGGAACGGAAATTAGGGAGCAGCAGAAAAGTGGAATGTATTATTTAAATCGGTGCGTTGGAAAACACGTTTTTTTTAAAACTGGATCTGGATCGGCATTTTCCCATGCCTTGCCGATACGCATTTTTTGGCAAATATCGGCGGCCGATCGGATCCAAATATCGGATCGGGACATCCCTAATAAAGTCAAATACAAATAAGGCAAGAGAAGTATCCAAAACTTCTCTTTTCTCAAGTAAATCTGTACAAAAGATAATATCATCTACATTAACAAAACAATTTGCCTGAGTGGCTAGACAGGACAGATTAAAAAAAGACCATAGTATGTATATGTATATATATATATATATATATATATATATATATATATATATATATATATTTGTGTGTGTGTGTGTGTGTGTGTGTGCGTGTGTGTGTGTGTGTGTGTGTGTGTGTATATATAATTATGTTTTTAATCCATTTTTTTATTTTTTTAATCGATTAAGAATTGTTACAAATAAGGATTGCGATTAATTCGAAAACTTTGATAAACTCACTGACTGGTGATACTGCTCATTTACTGGAGAAACAAGTTGTGCGCTAATGCTAGCTATTTTAAATGCTAACGTGAATACAAGACAACCACTACAAACAACATAACAGAATATAAACTTGCATAAACACAGTACTGTCTCATTACTGTCAACTAAGATAATCGATTGTGTACGTACATTGAACCTACAGGCTGCGCTCTCTCAGCAATATGGCTATATACAGGTAAAAGCCAGTAAATTAGAATATTTTGAAAAACTTGATTTATTTCAGTAATTGCATTCAAAAGGTGTAACTTGTACATTATATTTATTCATTGCACACAGACTGATGCATTCAAATGTTTTTCATTTAATTTTGATGATTTGAAGTGGCAACAAATGAAAATCCAAAATTCCGTGTGTCACAAAATTAGAATATTACTTAAGGCTAATACAAAAAAAGGATTTTTAGAAATGTTGGCCAACTGAAAAGTATGAAAATGAAAAATATGAGCATGTACAATACTCAATACTTGGTTGGAGCTCCTTTTGCCTCAATTACTGCGTTAATGCGGCGTGGCATGGAGTCGATGAGTTTCTGGCACTGCTCAGGTGTTATGAGAGCCCAGGTTGCTCTGATAGTGGCCTTCAACTCTTCTGCGTTTTTGGGTCTGGCATTCTGCATCTTCCTTTTCACAATACCCCACAGATTTTCTATGGGGCTAAGGTCAGGGGAGTTGGCGGGCCAATTTAGAACAGAAATACCATGGTCCGTAAACCAAGCACGGGTAGATTTTGCGCTGTGTGCAGGCGCCAAGTCCTGTTGGAACTTGAAATCTCCATCTCCATAGAGCAGGTCAGC
This sequence comes from Nerophis lumbriciformis, assembly GCF_033978685.3. NCBI lineage: Eukaryota > Metazoa > Chordata > Actinopteri > Syngnathiformes > Syngnathidae > Nerophis > Nerophis lumbriciformis. The sequence goes on along the minus strand of NC_084575.2, from coordinate 10,118,652 downwards.
AGCAGGAAGCATGAAGTGCTCTAAAACTTGCTGGTAGACGGCTGCGTTGACCCTGGATCTCAGGAAACAGAGTGGACCGACACCAGCAGATAACATGGCACCCCAAACCATCACCCAACCATGCAAATTTTGCATTTCCTTTGGAAATCGAGGTCCCAGAGTCTGGAGGAAGACAGGAGAGGCACAGGATCCACGTTGCCTGAAGTCTAGTGTAAAGTTTCCACCATCAGTGATGGTTTGGGGTGCCATGTCATCTGCTGGTGTCGGTCCACTCTGTTTCCTGAGATCCAGGGTCAACGCAGCCGTCTACCAGCAAGTTTTAGAGCACTTCATGCTTCCTGCTGCTGACTTGCTCTATGGAGATGGAGATTTCAAGTTCCAACAGGACTTGGCGCCTGCACACAGCGCAAAATCTACCCGTGCCTGGTTTACGGACCATGGTATTTCTGTTCTAAATTGGCCCGCCAACTCCCCTGACCTTAGCCCCATAGAAAATCTGTGGGGTATTGTGAAAAGGAAGATGCAGAATGCCAGACCCAAAACGCAGAAGAGTTGAAGGCCACTATCAGAGCAACCTGGGCTCTCATAACACCTGAGCAATGCCAGAAACTCATCGACTCCATGCCACGCCGCATTAACGCAGTAATTGAGGCAAAAGGAGCTCCAACCAAGTATTGAGTATTGTACATGCTCATATTTTTCATTTTCATACTTTTCAGTTGGCCAACATTTCTAAAAATCCCTTTTTTGTATTAGCCTTAAGTAATATTCTAATTTTGTGACACACGGAATTTTGGATTTTCATTTGTTGCCACTTCAAATCATCAAAATTAAATGAAATAAACATTTGAATGCATAAGTCTGTGGCAATGAATAAATATAATGTACAAGTTACACCTTTTGAATGCAATTACTGAAATAAATCAAGTTTTTCAAAATATTCTAATTTACTGGCTTTTACCTGTATATTGTTTGTGATGCTTGTTATGTGGTAGGCCTTTGTATTGCATATCTAAGATGTTACTTTCTCTGTATGGTTAAATGGATGTCCTGATCTTGCTGGCTGCAAAACAAGTTTACCTTTGGGTACTAATCAAGTAATCTAACCTAACCTAAACTATATTGAACCAGTGTGGCGCCACATCAACCAATCATGCAACCCTTGTTTAGCTTTTATCTTTAGAAAACACTCCAAAACCTTTACAAATAAAACAAAAACAGAAGAAGAAAACATATTTTGAACACATTCAACAATACTATGATATAGAATAGTATAGAATAGAATAGAAAGTACTTTATTGATCCCTGGGGGAAATTCAGCACCACAGTTCGCTCACAATAGACAAGAATAATAATAAATAATATAATATGTATGACATATTATATATATATATAATATATAAATAATATAAATATATTCTACATATACTCTACATTTAAGTGCAGTCAAGGAACATATGCATTATACAGTCTGATGGCTGTATAATGTAATAATATAATAACGTGATCGTTTTGGTCACAATAACCGAAGAAATGTTCATATTGTTAACATGCCAACAATGTATTAAGACTCTCTTGCATGTGTTAAGCATGTGTTTCTACTGCGCTTGGTGACTTTTGTTGATGTGGAGGAGCTAAGCCACGCCCTCTATGGAAATAAACCCTGATGTCATTAATAAGCTTTTGACACACTACCATTAGGACATTTGCAATGTTTGCAGCTGCGTATTTATGTCCACACTTCGTCTTGGCTTTCTCTGGATAATCACTCCAACATGTAGAGCGGAGGCAAGCGCATCTTGCTGCCTCATGATGTTAAAAATGGCGTTAGGAACATATGCTAAGTTGCCATCATCCTAAATGGATGGCCTCAGCACTTTTGTCTGGTGTCTCTCCACCAGCTGCCTGTGCTCGCCAATAAATGGTCAATTGAGAGAAGCATTTGCTGCAACTTTGAACACTTGTGTGCTTGAATTTATGTGTGCATATACTTGGAAGTAGTGTATATTAATGTTTTAAAGTCTATTGGTGCCAGCTTGAGATGTTATTGGCTGTGAAAGGAATTGAAACTGCCTGAACGTATTCTCTTATTATTGCACTTTTGCTGCTTTGTCGTCTACAGGTGCTGAGCATTACTGTATGGCTCCACAATATTAAGCCCATTACGCATAGCATATATTTTTTAAATAGTTAGACTTAGACTTACACTTACACTTCCTTTTTATTGTCATTCAAATTTGAACTTTACAGCACAGATAAGAACGAAATGTCATTACATAAGCTCATGGTAGTGCAGGATAAAAAAGAAATAAGGTGCATATATAAATAAATAAATATATATAAATAATATATAAATATATATATATATAAATAAATATATATAAATAAATAAATAGATTATAAAATAAATAAATCGGTGCCTGTTCTCAATTTATCACCAACAAATGACTGCCATCCCCAAATATCCATAGTTAGCTTTGTTGCTACCCAAAACAGCAACACTCTCAGGCCATGTCTACACTAAGACGTTTAATTATTTAGCCTAAGCCCCTTTTCAGCCACACTAAACCAGCGTTTAAGGTCCCCCTCCTCGGACAAATTTTGTGGGTCTAAATTTTTACGCCGTGCGCGTGTGCTTTTGTTCCCTGGCTGTCGAGGGAAAACTACCGAAAACAGCACTTAGCTTTGTATGGACTCATTAAATCGTTTACAAACTGAGTTCGGAGAGGAAGTGACGCCAGAGAGACCGCGCCCCACACAGGAAGTGACGTCAGAAAGAACGCGCCACAGCCAGCTTCATAATAAAGCGGTTTCGTAACTCGGAGTTAACCACTGGAAATATGAAGGTGAGTCATCCAGACATGACGTGTTTCTCCTTCTACATGTACAGACGCTTGTCGAAATCACACATGGATACCTTAAGAGAAAGCGATTGCAGCTATTTTGGATACAACACTTCTCAGACGGCAAGAGAACTTTCGAATGTCGAGGTCAGCTGTGATGCTACTTAGCGGAAAACTCAGTCCATTTGTCGATGGAGAGAGAACTAGAATGCAAGCTCCCGTGGATGTGATAAAAAAGGTAGCGTGTGCTTTTGTTCCCTGGCTGTCGAGGGAAAACTACCGAAAACAGCAAATGCATTTGGATTGGCAAAGCAGACTGTATCAGTTATTGTCCGCCATGTATGTCGCGGACTCAACGTCTAGGTCCAGCGTATATAAAGACACCAATAATGAATGGACAATAAAGGTGAAGGCAAAAGAGTGAGGAGTGTCCTGACCACATATCTAGATCCCGAGATTGATTGTTGTAAAATGTTCTTTGTGTACTTTTATGTGTTTATTAAAGATTTGATTAATTTATGATGGCTCAGGTGTGATTCACTACAACAGAGCCCCACAGCACACTGGATTCAAGTTCATTGAAATACCAAAACAATGGATATTGTTCAGATAAGTTAAATTTAATTTAAGAACTTGCACACAAAGCAACACTGGAGATGACGTGTGCATTTTCCGCGCATGCGTACTAGGTCGTGTTGCGCCGGCGGACGGAGGGGGGAGGGGGTCTTAAACGGTGGCATTGTTGTGTGTGGACATGGATAAGGTTAGGTGTGATTTAGCCTGGATAACCTTATCTGGCTTAGTGTAAACGGGGCCTCAGTCTTTCTGATGGATGAAACAAGTTCCCTGATGTTACATTATATGGAGCTGGCGTCTTCTGCAGTCAGCACTCCAGTCGTCTTTGTGCGTCCATTTTAATGTTCCGCCTTCACATTAGTCCTCCAATTCTGTCTGTTCAGCCTTTGTCCCCCTGAGTTGAATGAATCATTTGGCAGTTTGGGCCAATTCTTTCTATTACAGCTTTACACTGTAAAAATACAAAAGTTTGATGTTTCTGTTTTTTACTGTGCAACTGTCAGAAAACCGCCGCCACCACTGATAATAGGAATCCATAAGCTTGGAGGCACACTAGTCCAGTAGATCAGACAAATTGGAAGCGTTTCCCCATTCCCATCCATATAGCACATAGGCTTAATGGATCAAAAGGAAAGAGGCACACAAGAGACGTGCCAGAGGCTACCAGATTTGATCAAAATGAAATTGGCTAGCACGGCTGTGGACTGTTTTCGAGCTTAATGTGACAAATGGCCGAAATGGCCACTGGACATAAGTAGAGAGCTTCCCATCTGTAGTATAGTGGCACATCAAATGAGTTTAATTAAAAACAAAAGTGCTAATTTCAGTAGCTGCACATCAATCGAGATTTTTATTTTGTCTAACTTATATAAAAAACCGAGGCAGTCTGTGCGGTGAAGCTCAGGCTGATGTTTCAGCCAAGGGACTCTGCTGGTCACAGTAGCTTTTTAATCATTTAGAAATGACTCACAGCCACTTCACTCCAAATCACTTCATCTGTCCTAGCCACAAAAGACGCACACATGCGCGCTGAAGTGGACAAGCAAGGCTGCTCTAAAACAAGGGAAAAGCACTGGCGGGGAATCAAATGCACTTATTTCCTGCACTTCTTGACCAACGTGATGAATGTCCACACTGTCACTAAAGGACATCCACTCACTCAAAGACTTGGCTGTATCAATAAATGTCCTGTGTCCTTCAGTCTGCACATCCTCTTTCCCCTTAAACAATGTTGCTGCGATGCGATACTCTGTCAGCTTTGCTTACAGCTGAGCTGTCAGTCAGTGTTGCCCCATGGAGAGTGTAAACAATGGAACCTTCGGGCTCCTTCTTCCTGCATTGTGTTGTTGTGGATCAACAGGGCATGTGTTTGCATTGTGTTCATTGCTTTCCTTTCAGGCGGCAGTCACCAAAAAGAAAGCACATTAGCGTTAGACCATACTGTCCGCGGAGCTAATTCCCCCCGCCCTGAACCATGAAATTATAATGACAATCGCTAAAATGTATATGACTAGGCTTTGCGAGATGCTCTGTGGAGTTGGATGACTTGGATTTTAACCTTCGCATAAATTATATTGTTCGCAGCGGTGGAGAAGCTTGAAAATACACCTTTCCGTCTTTTGCATAAATCATATTGTTGGCGGCAGTGGAGAAGCTTAAAAATGCACCTTTTCATCTTTTTATGTTATATTGCTGTGAAGGTCATTTGCAAAAGCAAACAAAACAAACACATTGTTTTCAGCACGCAGCTGTTCAGGCTGTTAAATGCAAATACACAATTTACTTGAAAAAATGCCTTGCCAGGACGCACGCAGCAAATCAACAAATACACTGGTAATGGTAACAGTAGTAAGGGTTTAAAATAGTCCAGTCTGAGTCGTTCAATTTTGCCCACAGTCAACAATCAGTTGCAAAGAGGCAGATCAACACTGTTGTCAAGGACACCAAGGTCAACACTTCTTCTGGTAAAGTTTGCTTTTCTTGGTATTGTTGTAGCTGGCATTTGGATTTGCTTGATTGTTTACCTAAAAGTAAGCAGCATCCAAGCACTCTTTCACAATCCTCAGAACAACTCTTTGTTTTGCCAAAAAATCTTTGCAGTACTTTGCACAATGATGTGCTTTCAATAAATGTCATGACTCTTGTACATATTTTATACTGGACTCTATACTCCCTGTTTTTCGCGCTTACTTGACAATTCTGGAAGGATCCGTGTTTGGTCCGTGGGGCTGCGGTCTGGCGGGGGAATGATCTCCCCATCTTTGAACATCCTGCCAACACACCTGCTGTACGCAGGGTCCTCGGGTACTCAACTGCAGAGGGATAAGGGTGTTAAATGTCTGAGGATTCCACTGCGAGGTTGAACGTCGAATCAGACTACTCCAAAAGGAATTGTTGAAATATCCACTATTCTAAAGGGGTGTTCACACATCGCCGGTTTAGATAGCGGTTCATGGTGTTTCTCAAACCATCGTGAATCTGGCGGAAAGCCTTTCTCAACAAGTTTTGAACACGTCCCCAACACAGTTTGTCGCGGTAGTACAACAGATCTCTCAGACAAGTGGTGGAGTCCTCCACCTATGCTCCTCAACCGCAGTGCCACGGTGTGAGACTCTGATGCCTTCTTGTTTAACTCTGGAGTTGTCAAATTTACATCGTGAAGGTCCGGGAGGAAAATGTGACGGGCAGATTATGTCGGTGTTACCACGGTATTATCATGCATCTTGCAGTACAAACACAGATTCTGCCATCCTTTACACAGTGAAAGGCGTTTTGGACATGCCCCCTTTCAAACCGCCAAGACCATCATGAAAAATTAAACATGATTAATTTTTTTGGCAGCTCCTTGCAGTTCTCCGGATTCATGGCAAATGACCGGGTTTTGTGTTCGGTGTTAACACGGTTCTTGGCACGAAAAAGTACAGAATCGCCATCTAATGTGGACACTTTTAGGTAATTGTATATTTTGTTTCATAAAAATCAAAGAACATCACATGATTACACATTCAATATGTCCAAAAAGGATTAAGAAGAAGCACAGCTTAATTTATCCTTCCCCTTCTCCGCGTCTCAGCAGTTACTGATACTTTGCTTACTTCCTGTCTTTAACATTTTGTAACACGATAAAAAAGTTGTTGATAAAAAGTTTGGATGCAATAAGAAATTTTAATTATTCATCATACTGCTACGTGTTCCTCCACAATATAACCTGCAGAAGTGCTTACCTAACACCTGGTGATTGTCTTTGGGGAGAAATCACTCGGCAGTTGTCACAGCTGGGTGTCTGTCATCTGTTCCTCTGATTGGCAGCCGTACAACACAACACACCAATGGTCCGTGAAAAAACACTGAACACACAAGCACACACACACACACACACACACATACACACTATGGGCCTGATCTACTAAAGGTTTGCGTTTACTAAAGCACATGCAAACGTGATAGCACAGGCAAAGCTGATCTACTAAGATGCGCAGAGGATTGTGTTTCTTAAGTGAACAGAAAAAAAGAGTGCAATCCTTTTAGCGTTTCTGTCTTCATGATTATCCAGAATATATGCTGATCATCAGAGCGCCCACAATACCAAGAGAGAGGATGGAAATATAACAACTCAGCATGCGCAATATGATTGCAGGGATCCCAGATGTCCGCTATTTAGCAGAATTCCGCTATTCTTCTAGCCCAGTGATTCTTAAACTATAGTGGTACGCCAAAGAATCATTTAATTAAATGTAGGGATTTTCCGATGCTGATACGACACTTTTTGGGGGTATCGGAGAGTACTTGTAACTAAATCTCCGATACCATACTAATATGTATTTTGTAATAAACTTGGGTCTACGATCTAAATAGAGCGCACACAAACCAATAAGTCCGCTAGCTTGCAAATGTTACACGGAAATTACTTCTTGTTCGCCTCTTTTTCACCGGAAATGGAAGACCATTGCACCGATGGAAGACTAAGCTATCAAAACAGGCGGTGTGGCAATATTACAAACTCGAGCAGCCAACAGTTGACAGACAAACGATATGTTCATTTTTGTATGAAAATAAACCTCAATAGACCCGCTCATTGGCAGTGCGCATTTTAAATCCGGTGCGCCCTATGGTCCGAACAATACGGAACCTATGTATGTGCGCAAGTACCTGTATGTACAGTATGTATATATGTATTAATAATTGTATGAATGTGCGTTTGTATGTACAATATATTTGTCTCCCAGTACATATCGTCTATTCAGCAATATAATTGTATACTTTTATAACTCAATCAATCAATCAATGTTTATTTATATAGCCCTAAATCACAAGTGTGTCAAAGGGCTGCACAAGCCACAACGACATCCTCGGTACAAAGCCCACATAAGGGCAAGGAAAAACTCACCCCAGTGGGACGTCAATGTGAATGACTATGAGAAACCTTGGAGAGGACCGCATATGTGGGTAACCCCCCCCCCCCCCCCCCCCTCTACGGGAGACCGAATGCAATGGATGTCGAGTGGGTCTGACATAATATTGTGAGAGTCCAGTCCATAGTGGATCCAACATAATAGTAAGAGTCCAGTCCATAGTGGGGCCAGCAGGAAACCATCCCGAGCGGAGACGGGTCAGCAGCGCAGAGATGTTCCCAGCCGATGCACAGGCGAGCGGTCCACCCCGGGTCCCGACTCTGGACAGCTAGCACTTCATCCCCCCCTCCACAAGGAAGAGGGGAGCAGAGGAGAAAAGAAAAGAAACGGCAGATCAACTGGTCTAAAAGGGAGGTCTATTTAAAGGCTAGAGTATACAAATGAGTTTTAAGATGGGACTTAAATGCTTCTACTGAGGTAGCATCTCTAATTGTTACCGGGAGGGCATTCCATAGTACTGGAGCCCGAATAGAAAACGCTGGATGATTCAAGGGGCTGGTTAAAACTAATTAAATTGATGCGTTTGGGTGTCTGCTGGCGTTTTTTTAAAATGGTATTCATTGTTCCGTATAGGAAATATATTATTATAATGTATCTCCAATACGAAAAAAACGTTTTTTTAATTTGTATTTTCGTCCGTTTGGATCATTCCAGACGCATGAATGCGCTGCTGTTGAGATGGTGCACTGCCTGCCAATAGAGTGCACCATCAGTGTGCTAAAAATAGTTTCTGATCTCTAGATTGCAATTCTATACTGCAGAAAAGGTGTTCCATATTATGAATGTGTGCTGTTGGTTCAACAAAATTGCACACAGGTTGGAGGGCACGTAATGCCAGTAGTGTAGGCAAAAACCTAATCTGCACTACTTTTCAATAGTGCACGCAATCTTAGAAGATCACCAGCAACACGCCCACTATTAGTACACGCTATTTTATAGTTTGTACACGCCGTTTAGCGTCTGGTGTTTGGATCTTAGTAGATCAGGTCCTAAATCCACTAAATGGAACACTGTACATGGAGTGTGTTTATTCTCCTAATTTTCCAAAATGATGCAGTAGATAGTCTATGAATAATACACTTTCTGGTTAAAACTATTTGGTCTAGAGCACTTAATATTGTATCAGCCATTGTTGAAGTTGCAATTACTGATTTATTTTTCATTTGGTTTCTGAAATCGAAATTACAGTTTGAGGATTATAGCGCCACCTGTTGGTATAGAATGCCCCTGAACTGCTTATTGATGTGTTTTTCAAGTGGGCTGATGTTGTTTGGATTCTGGAAGAGTGGACATTGTTTTTTAGTAGTGGTTTGTTCTCCATGCCTATGACATGAAAAATGGAACTGTCATTCGAAAAAGGATTGCTTTGGAAAAACTCTGATATCAAAACATCAGGTTGTTTTTAAGTGATATACAGCATTGACCCTTTCTTTAGGAGACCCTTTTTTCTACCCAGTGTCATCCTATTAATCCTTCCACATTCATTCATAAACGGTCGATGCCAATTAGCTCATGAATATGGTGATGAGTTAAAGGATCACATGTTGGACTGTCAATAAAGGATATTTTTTAGATTGGTGCTTATTAAGTCGACACCGTAACAAGAGTATTTTAGGAGGGTTAATAAGTAAGTCATATATAATTTAAAAAAAAAATAGAATTTGAATGTCAATAGAGTGTCAACTCCAAAGTGACTCGGAACTGTTAAGACATGTTCATGTTAAAAATGTATGTTTGTCCAAAGTCTTTGTCCGAATAATGTTTTTATTATTCGTATGTTTTAATTTGATAAGTGATTCAAAGCAGACATTGTTTTTCATAACATAAGTAGGAGTCATGAGCATTCATGAAAGCTCTAGTGGGCAATTGGCGTGCATAAAAGATAATTGCATAATATTTGTTAAAGGGCACCTATGATGAAATTGGTATTTTCTGGCTTATGCACGTGTTGTTTGTTACAATGTTGGATACTTGTGTTAAACAATGTCTAAGTATCAAATCATAAAGTTATTTAGGCTTGAGCTTGCATACAGTTTTGGATGCCTTTTTGCGAGGTTTTGCAGTCTGGCTGCACGATGATGTCAGCGTGGGCCAATATTCAATAAGTCAATTAACACGATAAATGAAAATTAAGTCGGTAAGTTTTCCAGCTTTGATGAATCGCTATGTACATGCTCCAAGAGCAGTCACACTTTTTGTTGCTTTTAGCAGCTACACGCGCTTGTGCCATGACAGAATGAAAAGAAGGGGGTGAATTATCTTGTCTTTATTAAGTGTCTTCGACTCTTTGTGCAGCGACGTGGGGCCGCTGGCCCGCTAGCATCACACAGTGGAGCTCGTTAGCATGTAGCAGCTAACACGGACAAAATGATTACGAAACCAAATGCCACTGTGGCAATATTTCAGTTTCAACCTTTGGAGCCTAGCAACACCGAGACGCCAGTTTGCCAAACATGCGAGACTACAACAAACCTGCACACCCACTTCAAACACGCTCGGCAGTCCACACTCATTTTGCGTTTGGTGAACAAGCCAGGTCAGTGGAAACGAAACAGTACAAAATGGTGTGTGCTCACAGAAAGTATGGTTAAATACATTGCCAAAGACGTGCTGACATTTAATACTGTTATAAAACTAGCAGTTTTTAAAAATGCTGGTATGTTGTCATGGCGGTCGGTGTTAAGTTAAAGTTAAAGTACCAATGATTGTCACACACACTAGGTGTGGTGAAATTTGTCATCTGCATTTGACCCATCCCCTTGTTCACCCTCTGGGAGGTGAGGGGAGCAGTGAGCAGCAGCGGTGGCCGCGTCCGGGAATCATTTTTGGTGATTTAACCCCCAATTCCAACCCTTGATGCTGAGTGCCAAGCAGGGAGGTAATGGGTCCCATTTTTATAGTCTTTGGTATGACTCGGCTGGGGTTTGAACTCACGACCTACCGATTTCAGGGCGGACACTCTAACCACTGTTTTGATGGTGTCAGACGGACAAAATACACCTAACGGTTGAGATCCCTATTTTTAAAAGTGTGATATAAAGTCTGCGTTTTTTAAATCCAATGTTTTCCTTTTTCTAGTACCGATAAAATCGATCAAATCTCTTTTTAAACAATCTTAAACTTTTAAACTTACACCCCTTTTTGCCACACATGTTCGAAATAAACTGAAACAAACCAACCAACATGTTGGTTTTCATGTGTAAATCTTTTGAATCTGACTTTTTCAGTCTTAGTTACGGAGCAAAAATACTGTCTGATTTTGTGGTGGTTATTTGGTGATATTTAGTTCAGACTAGTGTCGTCCCGATACCAATAATTTGGTAACGGTACCAAAATTGTTTGATACATTTCGGTACTTTTCTAAATAAAGGGGACCACAAAAAATTGCATTAATGGGTTTATTTTAACAAAAAAATCTTACTGTACATTAAACATATGTTTCTTATTGGAAGTTGTCCTAAATAAAATAGTGAACATACAAGACAACTCTTTTATTAGTAAGTAAGCAAAAAAAAAAAAGGATCCTAATTTAGCTGCTGCCATATGCAGTAACATATTGCGGACCGGTACTTTTCAGAGGCGGTATAGTACCGAATATGATTCAGTAGTATCGCGGTACTATACTAACAACCCTAGTTCAGACATTCTCATACACCGTTGTGCATGTAAAACACGTGATACATGTTATGAATAGATATGAAACGATTATATTACATTTTACTAATGTCTTTCAGATGCAAAGTCAACATTGGGTGTCTCAGTCTGTCTCTCCCCTACAATGAGACGGACGTTGTGTTTATTTCTCCCACAAGCTTCCACCCTCTATTGGGAGCTGAAAGAAAAAAAGGCTGTAAAGGCAACAAAGGAAAGCGGGGGGAGAGAACGGTGGCGATGTGGTCATTGTTATTTAACCAAGCTTTTACAATAGCAATCAAAAGTATTTCATGTGATGCTGAGTGCAGGATGGGAATGAAGCCGTGTGATGATGGCTTGGTGTAAAACCGTGCAGCTACACAAGACATTTGGTGCGCGTTCATTTCAGAGGATTTCAGGAGTGAGAGAATTGTGCTGGGTTGGGGTGGTTTTAGGATGGACTTTAAAGACTGGCCTATCGATCCTGTTGGCACGTTCCCCTTTGGGGAATGCAAATGTTTCACTTCTTTAACACACATTCAAAGCCTCCTGGTATGAGAAGCCTAATTATCTTGGGATTTGAATACCGTGGCCTTTTCCTCTGGCAGTTTAATTTTTCAGAAACAAATAGTTTCACACGTCCTGAACAATGACCATGAGAGTGTGACGCCAGGATCAACAATTGAATTAGCTAAATGTAAAAAGTACAAATCTGGGTGTGGGTCATGGCAATACCTGCGAGTCTGCTCATCTGTCAAACACCATTGCACGCTGGAGCTCTGACAGCTGCTGCATGTTATTGTCACAGCTAATTTCAAACCCAACCCGAGTGTGTTTACCAGAGCGGTGAGACCTATCCCTAGGTAACGGCTAATCACTCCGGGATTCAACACATCATCTGTCCCACGCTTGGTAGTTGGCGCGGAGCGGCTGGGAGAAGGCGACGGCTCTGCCTCAACAGCCGCGCGCTTCTCAAGACAAGTCAATGTTATGGATGATTGGTCCAATTAAAAGCTTTTGGTTGACTAGACGCCACTCAAAGACACAGTAGTGGCATCCTGGCAAAATGAGAGGATTTTTGGCATAGCCGCTGCTTTGAGGTGCTGTTAATTGTGTGTTTTCTGGGATTGTGCTGTAAACGGTAGGATTCAGCACAATAGGGAGAATATATTTGAAGATAACAATGCACTTAGTGGAGGTGGTCTCCTAAGCGTCCATTTTTCAAGTTGTGTTTGCAGCTTTAGTCATGTGATCAGTTAGTTATTGTACATAAATGGAAATAAATAAGTGTCTGCGATTCAACAATTCCAAAATCTATGCATTGTAAATTTTTCCATGCGGAATAATCAAGATACTGTTTTTTTCTCACTCTATCCTCTGAAGCAATTATAGATAACTTGGGATGTAACAGTATTAAATATCCATCCATGTCACGGTATTAAAGGGGAACATTATCACAATTTCAGAAGGGTTAAAACCATTAAAAATCAGTTCCCAGTGGCTTATTTTATTTTTCGAAGTTTTTTTCAAAATTTTACCCATCACGCAATATCCCTAAAAAAAGCTTCAAAGTGCCTGATTTTAACCATCGTTATATACACCCGTCCATTTTCCTGTGACGTCACACAGTGATGCCAATACAAACAAACATGGCGGATAGATTAGCAATGTATAGCGACATTAGCTCGGATTCAGACTCGGATTTCTGCGGCTTAAACGATTCAACAGATTATGCATGTATTGAAACGGATGGTTGTAGTGTGGAGGCAGGTAGCGAAAACGAAATTGAAGAAGAAACTGAAGCTATTGAGCCATATCGGTTTGAACCGTATGCAAGCGAAACCGACGAAAACGACACGACAGCCAGCGACACGGGAGAAAGCGAGGACGAATTTGGCGATCGCCTTCTAACCAACGATTGGTATGTGTTTGTTTGGCATTAAAGGAAACTAACAACTATGAACTAGGTTTACAGCATATGAAATACATTTGGCAACAACATGCACTTTGAGAGTGCAGACAGCCCATTTCAGGCACGCTAAGAACATATATTTTTCCACGATTTCAGCACTCAGGTTAACCATACCTAAATAGACATAAAATACTGCATTACACAAGACTACCCAAATGTACTCGAATGATTGAAAAAAATAAATGTTTTTAAGCTAAATTATTGGTAAACACAGTTTATGTATAATAATTTACGTAAAGCCGCGAGTAATGAATAAAGTTTTCATCAATTAATATATTCTGTAGACATACCCTCATCCGCTCTCTTTTCCTGAAAGCTGATCTGTCCAGTTTTGGAGTTGATGTCAGCATCTGCTTTGAGTGTCGCAGGATATCCACACATTCTTGCCATCTCTGTCGTAGCATAGCTTTCGTCGGTAAAGTGTGCGGAACAAACGACTGACCATTTCGTCGGCTTTCCCCACAGCCTCGTATTTTGAACAAATTTCATCCAATTTCTTGCCACTTTCGCATCTTTGGGCCACTGGTGCAACTTGAATCCATCCCCCAACACACCGACGAAAGTGAGAAAATGGCGGATTGCTTCCCGATGTGACGTCACAACGTGACGTCATCGCTCCGAGAGCGAATAATAGAAAGCCGTTTAATTCGCCAAAATTCACCCATTTAGAGTTCGGAAATCGGTTTAAAAAAAATATGGTCTTTTTTCTGCAACATCAAGGTATATATTGACGCTTACATAGGTCTGGTGATAATGTTCCCCTTTAAAGCCACGTTACGATATTATTGCGGTATATGCCCCCTCCACCCCCCCAAAAAAAAGCTTGGTATAAATGCCATAGTGAGTAAAATAAAGTGTCGCAAATGTTTAGGATAAACACACTTACTGTAATTGAACACAAACATAATGTTAAAATGTCATATTTATTACTACAAAAAAGTATTTCTAAGTGCAAATAATTGTGTAGGAGCATTAGGGCTGGGCGATATGGCCTTTTATTAATATCTCGATATTTTTAGGCCATGTCACGATACACGATATGTATCTCGATATTTTGCCTTAGTCTTGAATGAACACTTGATGCATATAATCACAGCAGTATGATGATTCTATGTGTCTACATTAAACCATTCTTGTTCATACTGCATTAATATATGCTCATTTTAAACTTTCATGCAGAGAGGGAAATCACAACTAAGTCGATTGACCAAAACTGTATTTATTAAACAGTTATTAAGCAGTGGCACAAACATTCATGTCATTTCAAAACAGAAAGTGCAAGATTGTCAGAGACATTTTAAAACAAGCTATTAGTGCACTTTTGTGCATGATGTCACTAAGATGACATATCAAAACAACACTAAATTAAAGTGCACTTTTTGTACAAAACGCCACTACAATAGTTTAAAACAAATAAAGTGCACTTCTGTGCATGATGTCACACAAGATATTTCAATAACTGTCAAATAAAAATGAGCTGCATAATAGGAAATCAAATAGTGTATGTCCTTTGCTATGTGGTAGGTTCCTGCGGACGTTATCTCCTTCTGTTGTTGACTATTTTTTTCATACGGTGTTGATCTGGAAATGGTTGTTTCGGCATTTTGTTGGTGTGGCACCGAACGGAGATGTTGACATGCAGTGTTTCAAGCACTCTTCATTCTCTAGCGGGTGACTTTTCAAATGATGCTACAAATTAGCAGTGCTGCTACTTTTTGTAGCAACGCTTTTGCCGCATACTTGACATATTACGTTTGTCTGTTCAACATCCTCCCGCTTGAAGCCTAATCACCGCCAGACGATGGACCCCGTGCTGTTATTCTTGGGAATGAATTATTCCTTCATTTGTTACCAGATTCGCACCTTCTCTCTCTCGTATTACCACTCTGCTAGCACCACAGCTAATGTTACCCATGCCGCTACCTCTCTGCTCCACGATGACGTTGCACGCGCGACAGTATGTGACGTATATAACAAGGTGCGCTTGTTTTATGTCTCTGTGAGAAGGAGAGACAAGAAAGAGTGAGAAACGCTTGAAGGCTATAACAGTGACTCCCATTAGCACTATCTTGCAAGCGTTTTTCAAATCATCTTTAAAACCCTAAACAAAAAGATGTGTCTTCTTGTCTCTAATAATGATTGTAAACGATAGGCAAAATTCCAAAAAAAGTGCATTTCCCCTTTAAGAGGGACAATTGGAATTCAGCCTTTGACTTGGGCTCAATCCGAATACTCCCCCTTCCCGCTTGTTTTTAAGCCTTCATCCTTTGGTTTACGCGTTTACGTCTAACAAGTGGTGTCCGAATTATCCGTCAGGTAAAGTCTGAGGGCCGCAGAGCCCTCTAAATTAAGACATCCCTCGGATATCAAGGGAGAGGAGAAATTTCCAACATTACATTATGCCTATGCTAAAAACGATGTCAGAAAACAAACAAAGAGATACTCTTAAATATTGATTTTCATAAAAATGACGCTCATGGTTTTGTTTTGATCATCAAATGTCCTTATTAATTGTTGCTTTGCTTAAATGTTTTTTTTTAATGTTGCTTTTATGCAATATACGGTGACCTTGAGTGCCCTGAAATGCGCCTTACAAAATAAATGTATTATTATTATATTTATTATTATTAGTTGCTACTCCATGTAAATATTAGCTGTTTTTTAATTGTTTTTTGTATTTTTCATCACTTGTGTAAATGATCGAGGTCCAGTATAGTTTGCTAAAATAGCTGTAACTTTATTATTTGTCAATGTAAAAATATTAAACGGCACAGCCACATAAGCTGATTCTGATATGATTCACTTCACTTCACTTCACATCAATAATTTAACAATGACGATATTTAAGATGCTACAATTAATCTTTGAAATCATCTGCTAGCATTAGCACAGTGTTTTTCTGTGCTTTCACTTGGCTTTTAGACAACAAGTGGTCAGAACATTTTTTAAAAAGCTAAAATGGAAAAGTCATTTGGGAACTGTTCGGCTCTTTGGAGTCAAATATGAATTCCCTAGTTTTTAGGCACACTTGTTCAAGGCGGTTTCTTGGAGGTCTAAGTAAGTGCTGGCTTAAAAAGGCTACAGGGCGGCTAAATTACTGACACGGAGGCAAGTGAGAAGTTAAGTTTTGGTGTTTGTGAGGGAGTGACGCGTCCTTGTAAACATGATTTCACTAAACAAACCTTCCTTCTCCTTAAGAAAACCACATTTCACTCACCTTACATCAATTACGGTGTTTAATTGTAGGTTCTGTTTTTATTGGCCAATTCCTTGAATCTGTCTGCATTACACAGAAAACATAGGACCCTAAGCTCCAAGTGATTATTAACACAAAGAAAAAAGGAAAGCACGATCCAACACACACACACACACACACACACACACACACACACACACACACACACACACACACACACACACACACACACACACACACACACACACACACACACACACATTTTCTTGTATTTTTTACCTTCTTGAGACTTCTGAAAAATGCCTACCTCTTTAGAACCACCCTTTCTAGATATATAGACATTTGTATTTACAACATTAATAATATATACAAACTATGCAAATATAAAAAAGGTAAGATTTTTTTTGTTTTTAATTGTTTTTTAATCTTCATTATTTACTTTATTACAGTATGTCTCTATATACAAATGTATGATTATTTTTTTAAAGGGGAACATTATCACAATTTCAGAATTGTTAAAACCATTAAAAATCAGTTCCCAGTGGCTTATTATATTTTTCGAAGTTTTTTTCAAAATTTTACCCATCACGCAATATCCCTAAAAAAAGCTTCAAAGTGCCTGATTTTAACCACCCGTCCATTTTCCTGTGACGTCACATAGTGATGCCAACACAAACAAACATGGCGGAAAGAACAGCAAGCTATAGCGACTTTAGCTCGGATTCAGACTCGGATTTCAGCGGCTTAAGCGATTCAACAGATTACGCATGTATTGAAACGGATGGTTGTAGTGTGGAGGCAGGTAGCGAAAACGAAATTGAAGAAGAAACTGAAGCTATTGAGCCATATCGGTTTGAACCGTATGCAAGCGAAAGCGACGAAAACGACACGACAGCCAGCGACACGGGAGAAAGCGAGGACGAATTCGGCGATCGCCTTCTAACCAACGATTGCTATGTGTTTGTTTGGCATTAAAGGAAACTAACAACTATGAACTAGGTTTACAGCAAATGAAATACATTTGGCAACAACATGCACTTTGAGAGTGCAGACAGCCCAATTTTCATCAATTAATATATTCTGGAGACATACCCTCATGTCAGCAGGCCAGGGAAGCTAGAGTTGATATTCTTCTCTTGATCATCTTCGGGACGGTGTGAGCCAAGACATCCAGGAGGTTTAGCTCGCTCGTCTGCGGGAACAAACTGCCGCCATTGCTTGCCGTGCTAGCGAGGGCCTTTGTCCCTGAATTGCTCACACACTCCAGCAGATTCAATGGGGGTCTGGCAGCAGATTTCTTTGACTTTATCGTTGGAAATGCATCTACTTTGAGTGTCACAGGATATCCACACATTCTTGCCATCTCTGTCGTAGCATAGCTTTCGTTGGTAAAGTGTGCGGAACAAACGTCCAATTTCTTGCCACTTTCGCATCTTTGGGCCACTGGTGCAACTTGAATCCGTCCCTGTTCGTGTTGTTACACCCTCCGACAACACACCGACGAGGCATGATGTCTCCAAGGTACGGAAAACAGTTGAAAAAACGAAAAATAACAGAGCTTATTTGACTCTGTGTTTGAGGAAATGGCGGATTGCTTCCCGATGCGACGTCACATTGTGACGTCATCGCTCCGAGAGCGAATATTAGAAAGGCGTTTAATTCGCTAAAATTCACCCATTTAGAGTTCGGAAATCGGTTTAAAAAATATATGGTCTTTTTTCTGCAACATCAAGGTATATATTGACGCTTACATAGGTCTGGTGATAATGTTCCCCTTTTTTAAATTAATTTTGGCCAAAGGACCGCATTTCAATTTCTTACAAACACCTGTTATTACATATGTTGGCCAGAGTGGGAGCATTTCAAATTTTTACCCACACTTGTTATTTCATACCTTGACCAGAGGGGGGAGCACTTTTAAAACCAACATACAGTCAATTTGAAAAATCCCTTCCTTTTTTGGGACCACCCTAATATTGATAGATTTCACCACCAGGGTGCAAATGAGACATTCTCTTTTAGATGCAATGGTTTTCCGTATTGGAACCATGATTTCGGTCCTAACTTGTTCATATGGGAGGTATTTTTCCTTGTTGATGTCTCAAGAAGGGTAGAAATACAAGAACACACACGCACACGCACACGCACACACACACACACACACACACACACACACACACACACACACACACACACACTACAAACTGATTTACACGTCATTATTACAGAGTTATGTAGTAGCGGGTGAGCAAGCAGATTTGGGTTTGACCTTTGGATGACTTTGAGTCTTAGCATTACATTCATTTTATGAAATGTATTGGTTATCGTCAAGAACCTGCGAGGACCGATTGCAACACAATCTTCTATGACTTAGTTAGTTAGTTTAGTACGTGTACAAGACCTGCCTCTATCAGTCGTGCCAATGGAGGGGGGAAGTGTGTCGCGCTTTGGCGTGGCTCAGTGCCCCCCACTAAAACTGTAGGTGTTAAGTCATGGAGCGATTAGCCGAGTGTGAGTGCACCCTAAATGTTCTTGATGCACTGTGGGACAATGTAGAATGTTTTGTTAGCTCGGCACTGTACTCGCCCACTTTTTCCACCTTTCAAATGTTGTGTCTTTGTCTTTGTCTCATAATCATATCATTTCATTTTTGACCTGCAAGCAATATTTGGTGTCTACCTTTATGAATCTTGTTGACTGACGTTGAATTGCAGATCAACAGATTACAGCACATGGAAATGACAGTAAATTCCATGCTGATGCTGCTAGTGCTAAAACAAACACATATCTTTCAGTCGATAATGAAAAAAGACAGAAAGCAATAAAGAAAATATAACGAGTTTTGGGCTAAAGCTCTGTGATTCATGTTTGATAGCTTAGATGAGGAATTGTAAATATGTCTGCTTGGAGGAAATGTTCTTGTTTTTTTCCCCCAAGTAAACATTACCAAGCACAAAAATGAAAAAGAAAATACTGGAATATAAAACATTTTAATGATTACTAATCATTAAAATTTAAAACATTTACTCAAGAGACATTTTTCAGTCTACACTTAGTAAAGAGCTTGGGTGGAGTCCAATGGGAAGCTTTTGTTAAGGCTGGTTTCCCTTTCTGGGTCTAGCAAAACATGTTTATGCTGCTGATTGCCATACTAATCATTCATGAGTGAGATCAGCTAATATCGATCACATGTATTAATAACTGTTAAGGTTTTAATGTATTTCTGGTGAGTGCTATTGACTGTGTAACAATACCAAAATAATATTTAAAATATTTTTTTAGTCTCTTTTATTACATACAATTCTATGATCAAGACAACGTCAATAGCACACATTAACTAAACACAAGTAAAAACTACCATATACTACTATTTTAAATACTTTAGTTTTTAACCCTCAATGTCCTCCTGTGTCCAGGGTTATTCCCTGAATTTGCGAACATTAACAAAAACGACAAAGAAAAGAATAATAGATAATTAGTTCTAAAAATATCGATATAATCTGTCTAGTGTCGCTCATATACTGTTAATACCCTTAGTATAAACATGTAAACGGTATAATGATAATTTGCGATACAATTCCAGATGGTTAGTAATACCGTCTAATTTTTTAATGATCAAAAACCCCTCATTTATTAATGCATTTTAGGCAACACATGGTCGGCGCATGCGCACTAGCGTCGTTTGGCTTGATAATCATGGCGGACTAACAACACAGACTTTGCTCCGGAGATTTCCCCTCGGAGTAAACGAAGCCAAGCACTTGGTTTAACGTAATTTTCCCTCGCTTCCCGGTGTGCGCTTAAGAGCGCACTGCTGTGTTTAGATGGAGACAGGTGTGGACAATATTGTAGACAGGCACACTTGTCCCCATACTAAACGTATACAGCGAAGGAGAAAAAATATTTGATGTTGCTTTTATTTTCTCAATACAGCGTCCTTCAGCTGCTGTTGCC